>NW_027210096.1:0-41442 GCF_027789765.1 Dendropsophus ebraccatus | reverse complement strand
GGGCCTGGCGTGCAGCGTTGTGTGGCGCTGTGACACAACGGGGCTTGGCATGCTGCGTTGTGTGGCGCTGTGACTCAACGGGGCCTGGCGTCGAGCGTTGTGTGGCGCTGTCACACAACGGGACCTGGCGTATAGCGTTGTGTGGCGCTGTCACACAACGTGGCATCGAGTGCAGCGTTGTGTTGTGTTGTGTGGTGCTGTGACACATCGAGGCCTGACGTGCAATGTTGAGTGGCGCTGTGACACAACAGGGCCAGGGGTGCAGTGTTGTGTGGTGCTGTGACACAACGAGGCCTGACGTGCAATGTTCTGTGGCGCTTTGACACAACAGGGCCAGGGGTGCAGTTTTGTGTGGAGCTGTGACACAACGGGGCCTGGCGTGCAGTGTTGTGTGGCGCTGTGACACAACAGGGCCAGGGGTGCAGTGTTGTGTGGAGCTGTGACACAACGGGGCCTGAGGTGCAATTTTGTGTGGTGCTGTTACACAACGGGGCCTGGCGTGCAGCGTTGTGTGGCGCTGTGACACGACGGGGCCTGGTGTGCAGCATTGTGTGGCGCTGTGACACAACGGGGCCTGGCGTGCAGTGTTGTGTGGCGCTGTGACACAACAGGGCCAAGGGTGCAGTGTTGTGTGGCGCTGTGACACAACGGGGCCTGGCGTGCAGCGTTGTGTGGCGCTGTGACACAACGGGGCCTGGCGTGCAGCGATGTGTGGTGCTGTGCCACAACGGGGCCTGGCGTGCAGCGTTGTGTGGCGCCTTGACACAATGTGGCCTGGCGTGCAGCATTGTGTGGCACTGTGACACAACGGGGCCTGGCGTGCAGCGCTGTGTTGCGCTGTGACACAACAGGGCCTGGCGTGCAGCGTTGTGTGGCGCTGTCACACAACGGGGCATAGAGTGCAATGTTGTGTGGCGCTGTGACACAATGGGGCCAGGGGTACAGTGTTGTGTGGTGCTGTGACACATCGAGGCCTGACGTGCAATGTTGTGTGGCGCTGTGACACAACAGGGCCAGGGGTGCAGTGTTGTGTGGCGCTGTGACACAACGGGGCCTGGCGTGCTGCGTTTTGTGGCGCTGTGACACGACGGGGCCTGGGGTGCAGTGTTGTGTGTTGCTGTGACACAACGAGGCCTGACGTGCAATGTTGTGTGGTGCTGTGACACAACGGGGCCTGGCGTGCAATGTTGTGTGGCGCTGTGACACAACGGGGCCTGGCGTGCAGGGATGTGTGGCGCTGTGACACAACGGGGACTGGCGTGCAGCGTTGTGTGGCGCCTTGACACAATGGGGCCTGGCGTGCAGTGTTGTGTTGCGCTGTGACACAACGGGGCCTGGCGTGCAGCGTTGTGTGGCTGTCACACAACGGGGCCTGACGTACAATGTTGTGTGGCGCTGTGACACAACGGGGCCAGGGGTGCAGTGTTGTGTGGTGCTGTGACACAACGAGGCCTGATGTGCAATGTTGTGTGGCGCTGTGACACAACAGGGCCAGGGGTGCAGTGTTATGTGGCGCTGTGACATAACGGGTCCAGGGGTGCATTGTTGTGTGGCGCTGTGACACAACGGGGCTTGGCGTGCAATGTTGTGTGGCACTGTGACACAACGGGGCCTGGCTTGCAATGTTGTGTGGCACTGTGACACAACGGGGCCTGGCGTGCAGCGTTGTTTGGCGCTAGGACACAACGGGGCCTGGTGTCCAGCGTTGTGTGGCGCTGTCACACAACGGGACCTGGCGTGCAATGTTGTGTGGCGCTGTGACACAACGGGGCCAGGGGTGCAGTGTTGTGTGGTGCTGTGACACATCAAGGCCTGACGTGCAATGTTGTGTGGCGCTGTGACACAACATGGCCAGGGGTGCAGTGTTGTGTGGCGCTGTGACACAATGGGGCCTGGCGTACAATGTTGTGTGGCGCTGTGACACAACAGGGCCTGGCGTGCAGCGTTGTGTGGTGCTGTGACACAACGGGGCCTGGCGTGCTGCGTTGTGTGGCGCTGTGAAACAACAGGGCCTGGCGTGCAGTTTTGTGTGGAGCTGTGACACGACAGGGCCTGGTATTCCGCGTTGTGTGGCGCTGTGACACAACGGGGCTTGGCATGCTGCGTTGTGTGGCGCTGTGATACAACGGGGCCTGGCGTCCAGCGTTGTGTGGCGCTGTCACACAACGGGGCCTGACGTGCAATGTTGTGTGGCGCTGTGACACAACGGGGCCAGGGGTGCAGTGTTGTGTGGTGCTGTGACACATCGAGGCCTGACGTGCAATGTTGTGTGGCGCTGTGACACAACATGGCCAGGGGTGCAGTGTTGTGTGGCGCTGTGACACAACGGGGCCTGGCGTACAATGTTGTGTGGCGCTGTGACACAACGGGGCCTGGCGTGCAGTGTTGTGTGGTGCTGTGACACAACGGGGCCTGGCGTGTTGCGCTGTGTGGCGCTGTGACATAACAGGGCCTGGCGTGCAGTTTTGTGTGGAGCTGTGACACGACAGGGCCTGGTATGCCGCGTTGTGTGGCGCTGTGACACAACGGGGCCTGGCGTCCAGCGTTGTGTGGCGCTGTCACACAACGGGACCTGGCGTATAGCGTTGTTTGGCGCTGTCACACAACGTGGCATCGAGTGCAGCGTAGTGTTGTGTTGTGTGGTGCTGTGACACATCGAGGCCTGACGTGCAATGTTGTGTGGCGCTGTGACACAACAGGGCCAGGGGTGCAGTGTTGTGTGGTGCTGTGACACAACGAGGCCTGACGTGCAATGTTGTGTGGCGCTTTGACACAAAGGGGGCCAGGGGTGCAGTGTTGTGTGGCGCTGTGACACAACGGGGCCTGGTGTGCAGCATTGTGTGGCGCTGTGACACAACGGGGCCTGGCGTGCAGTGTTGTGTGGCGCTGTGGCACAACAGGGCCAGGGGTGCAGTGTTGTGTGGCGCTGTGACACAACGGGGCCTGGCGTGCAGCGTTGTGTGGCACTGTGACACAACGGGGCCTGGCGTGCAGCGTTGTGTGGCGCTGTGACACAACGGGGTCTGGCGTGCAGCGTTGAGTTGAGCTGTCACACAACGGGGCCAGGGGTGCAGTGTTGTGTGGTGCTGTGACACAACGAGGCCTGACGTGCAATGTTGTGTGGCGCTGTGACACAACAGGGCCAGGGGTGCAGTGTTGTGTGGCGCTGTGACACAGCGGGGCCTGGCGTGCAGCGATGTGTGGCACTGTGACACAACGGGGCCTGGCGTGCAGCGCTGTGTTGCGCTGTGACACAACAGGGCCTGGCGTGCAGCGTTGTGTGGCGCTGTGACACAACAGGGCCAGGGGTGCAGTGTTGTGTGGCGCTGTGACACAACGGGGCCTGGCGTGCAATGTTGTGTGGTGCTGTGACTCAACGGGGCCTGGCGTGCTGCGTTGTGTGGCGCTGTGACACAACGGGGCCTGGCGTGCAGTGTTGTGTGGCGCTGTGACACGACGGGGCCTGGGGTGCAGTGTTGTGTGGCGCTGTGACACAACGAGGCCTGACGTGCAATGTTGTGTGGCGCTGTGACACAACGGGGCCTGGCGTGCAATGTTGTGTGGCGCTGTGACACAACGGGGCCTGGCGAGCAGTGTTGTGTGGCGCTGTGACACGACGGGGCCTGGGGTGCAGTGTTGTGTGGTGCTGTGACACAACGAGGCCTGACGGGCAATGTTGTGTGGCGCTTTGACACAACGGGGCCAGGGGTGCAGTGTTGTGTGGCGCTGTGACACAACGGGGCCTGGCGTGCAGGGATGTGTGGCGCTGTGACACAACGGGGACTGGCGTGCAGCGTTGTGTGGCGCCTTGACACAATGGGGCCTGGCGTGCAGTGTTGTGTTGCGCTGTGACACAACGGGGCCTGGCGTGCAGCGTTGTGTGGCTGTCACACAATGGGGCCTGACGTGCAATGTTGTTTGGCGCTGTGACACAACGGGGCCAGGGGTGCAGTGTTGTGTGGTGCTGTGACACAACGAGGCCTGACGTGCAATGTTGTGTGGCGCTGTGACACAACAGGGCCAGGGGTGCAGTGTTATGTGGCGCTGTGACATAACGGGTCCAGGGGTGCAGTGTTGTGTGGCGCTGTGACACAACGGGGCTTGGCGTGCAATGTTGTGTGGCACTGTGACACAACGGGGCCTGGCGTGCAATGTTGTGTGGCACTGTGACACAACGGGGCCTGGCGTGCAGCGTTGTGTGGCGCTGTGACACAACGGGGCTTGGCATGCTGCGTTGTGTGGCGCTGTGACACAACGGGGCCTGGCGTCAAACGTTGTGTGGCGCTGTCACACAACGGGACCTGGCGTATAGCGTTGTGTGGCGCTGTCACACAACGTGGCATCGAGTGCAGCGTTGTGTTGTGTTGTGTGGTGCTGTGACACATCGAGGCCTGACGTGCAATGTTGTGTGGCGCTGTGACACAACAGGGCCAGGGGTGCAGTGTTGTGTGGTGCTGTGACACAACGAGGCCTGACGTGCAATGTTGTGTGGCGCTTTGACACAACAGGGCCAGGGGTGCAGTGTTGTGTGGAGCTGTGACACAACGGTGCCTGGCGTGCAGTGTTGTGTGGCGCTGTGACACAACAGGGCCAGGGGTGCAGTGTTGTGTGGAGCTGTGACACAACGGGGCCTGAGGTGCAATTTTGTGTGGTGCTGTCACACAATGGGGCCTGGCGTGCAGCGTTGTGTGGCGCTGTGACACGACGGGGCCTGGTGTGCAGCATTGTGTGGCGCTGTGACACAACGGGGCCTGGCGTGTAGTGTTGTGTGGCGCTGTGACACAACAGGGCCAAGGGTGCAGTGTTGTGTGGCGCTGTGACACAACGGGGCCTGGCGTGCAGCGTTGTGTGGCGCTGTGACACAACGGGGCCTGGCGTGCAGCGTTGTGTGGCGCCTTGACACAATGTGGCCTGGCGTGCAGCATTGTGTGGCACTGTGACACAACGGGGCCTGGCGTGCAGCGCTGTGTTGCGCTGTGACACAACAGGGCCTGGCGTGCAGCGTTGTGTGGCGCTGTCACACAACGGGGCATCGAGTGCAATGTTGTGTGGCGCTGTGACACAATCGGGCCAGGGGTACAGTGTTGTGTGGTGCTGTGACACATCGAGGCCTGACGTGCAATGTTGTGTGGCGCTGTGACACAACAGGGCCAGGGGTGCAGTGTTGTGTGGCGCTGTGACACAACGGGGCCTGGCTTGCAATGTTGTGTGGTGCTGTGACTCAACGGGACCTGGCGTGCTGCGTTTTGTGGCGCTGTGACACAACGGGGCCTGGCGTGCAGTGTTGTGTGGCGCTGTGACACGACGGGGCCTGGGGTGCAGTGTTGTGTGTTGCTGTGACACAACGAGGCCTGACGTGCAATGTTGTGTGGCGCTGTGACACAACGGGGCCTGGCGTGCAGTGTTGTGTGGCGCTGTGACACGACGGGGCCTGGGGTGCAGTGTTGTGTGGTGCTGTGACACAACGAGGCCTGAGGTGCAATTTTGTGTGGTGCTGTTACACAACGGGGCCTGGCGTGCAGCGTTGTGTGGCGCTGTGACACGACGGGGCCTGGTGTGCAGCATTGTGTGGCGCTGTGACACAACGGGGCCTGGCGTGTAGTGTTGTGTGGCGCTGTGACACAATAGGGCCAAGGGTGCAGTGTTGTGTGGCGCTGTGACACAACGGGGCTTGGCGTGCAGCGTTGTGTGGCACTGTGACACAACGGGGCCTGGCGTGCAGCGTTGTGTGGCGCCTTGACACAATGTGGCCTGGCGTGCAGCATTGTGTGGCACTATGACACAACGGGGCCTGGCGTGCAGCGCTGTGTCGCGCTGTGACACAACAGGGCCTGGCGTGCAGCGTTGTGTGGCGCTGTCACACAACGGGGCATCGAGTGCAATGTTGTGTGGCGCTGTGACACAATGGGGCCAGGGGTACAGTGTTGTGTGGTGCTGTGACACATCGAGGCCTGACGTGCAATGTTGTGTGGCGCTGTGACACAACAGGGCCAGGGGTGCAGTGTTGTGTGGCGCTGTGACACAACGGGGCCTGGCGTGCAATGTTGTGTGGTGCTGTGACTCAACGGGGCCTGGCGTGCTGCGTTTTGTGGCGCTGTGACACAACGGGGCCTGGCGTGCAGTGTTGTGTGGCGCTGTGACACGACGGGGCCTGGGGTGCAGTGTTGTGTGGTGCTGTGACACAACGAGGCCTGACGTGCAATGTTGTGTGGCGCTTTGACACAACAGGGCCAGGGGTGCAGTGTTGTGTTGCGCTGTGACACAACGGGGCCTGGCGTGCAGGGATGTGTGGCGCTGTGACACAACGGGGACTGGCGTGCAGCGTTGTGTGGCGCCTTGACACAAAGGGGCCTGGCGTGCAGTGTTGTGTTGCGCTGTGACACAACGGGGCCTGGCGTGCAGCGTTGTGTGGCTGTCACACAACGGGGCCTGACGTGCAATGTTGTGTGGCGCTGTGACACAACGGGGCCAGGGGTGCAGTGTTGTGTAGTGCTCTGACACAACGAGGCCTGATGTGCAATGTTGTGTGGCGCTGTGACACAACAGGGCCAGGGGTGCAGTGTTATGTGGCGCTGTGACATAACGGGTCCAGGGGTGCAGTGTTGTGTGGCGCTGTGACACAACGGGGCTTGGCGTGCAATGTTGTGTGGCACTGTGACACAACGGGGCTTGGCGTGCAGCGTTGTTTGGCGCTGTGACACAACGGGGCTTGGCATGCTGCGTTGTGTGGCGCTATGACACAACGGGGCCTGGTGTCCAGCGTTGTGTGGCGCTGTCACACAACGGGACCTGGGCTATAGCGTTGTGTGGCGCTGTCACACAACGTGGCATCGAGTGCAGCGTTGTGTTGCACTGTCACACAACGGGGCCTGACGTGCAATGTTGTGTGGCGCTGTGACACAACGGGGCCAGGGGTGCAGTGTTGTGTGGTGCTGTGACATAACGGGTCCAGGGGTGCAGTGTTGTGTGGCGCTGTGACACAACGGGGCTTGGCGTGCAATGTTGTGTGGCACTGTGACACAACGGGGCCTGGCTTGCAATGTTGTGTGGCACTGTGACACAACGGGGCCTGGCGTGCAGTGTTGTGTGGTGCTGTGACACATCGAGGCCTGACGTGCAATGCTGTGTGGCGCTGTGACACAACATGGCCAGGGGTGCAGTGTTGTGTGGCACTGTGACACAACGGGCCTGGCGTACAATGTTGTGTGGCGCTGTGACACAACGGGGCCTGGCGTGCAGCGTTGTGTGGTGCTGTGACACAACGGGGCCTGGCGTGCTGCGTTGTGTGGCGCTGTGACACAACAGGGCCTGGCGTGCAGTTTTGTGTGGAGCTGTGACACGACAGGGCCTGGTATGCCGCGTTGTGTGGCGCTGTGACACAACGGGGCTTGGCATGCTGCGTTGTGTGGCGCTGTGACACAACGGGGCCTGGCGTCCAGCGTTGTGTGGCGCTGTCACACAACGGGGCCTGACGTGCAATGTTGTGTGGCGCTGTGACACAACGGGGCCAGGGGTGCAGTGTTGTGTGGTGCTGTGACACATCGAGGCCTGACGTGCAATGTTGTATGGCGCTGTGACACAACATGGCCAGGGGTGCAGTGTTGTGTGGCGCTGTGACACAACGGGGCCTGGCGTACAATGTTGTGTGGCGCTGTGACACAACGGGGCCTGGCGTGCAGCGTTGTGTGGTGCTGTGACACCACGGGGCCTGGCGTGCTGCGTTGTGTGGCGCTGTGACACAACAGGGCCTGGCGTGCAGTTTTGTGTGGAGCTGTGACACGACAGGGCCTGGTATGCAGCGTTGTGTGGCGCTGTGACACAACGGGGCCTGGCGTCCAGCGTTGTGTGGCGCTGTCACACAACGGGACCTGGCGTATAGCGTTGTGTGGCGCTGTCACACAACGTGGCATCGAGTGCAGCGTTGTGTTGTGTTGTGTGGTGCTGTGACACATCGAGGCCTGACGTGCAATGTTGTGTGGCGCTGTGACACAACAGGGCCAGGGGTGCAGTGTTGTGTGGTGCTGTGACACAACGAGGCCTGACGTGCAATGTTGTGTGGCGCTTTGACACAAAGGGGGCCAGGGGTGCAGTGTTGTGTGGCGCTGTGACACAACGGGGCCTGGCGTGCAGTGTTGTGTGGCGCTGTGACACAACAGGGCCAGGGGTGCAGTGTTGTGTGGAGCTGTGACACAACGGGGCTTGGCATGCTGCGTTGTGTGGCGCTGTGACACAACGGGGCCTGGCGTCCAGCGTTGTGTGGCGCTGTCACACAACGGGGCCTGACGTGCAATGTTGTGTGGCGCTGTGACACAACGGGGCCTGGCGTGCAATGTTGTGTGGCGCTGTGACACAACGAGGCCTGACGTGCAATGTTGTGTGGCGCTTTGACACAACGGGGCCAGGGGTGCAGTGTTGTGTGGTGCTGTGACACAACGGGGCCTGGCGTGCAGGGATGTGTGGCGCTGTGACACAACGGGGACTGGCGTGCAGCGTTGTGTGGCGCCTTGACACAATGGGGCCTGGCGTGCAGTGTTGTGTTGCGCTGTGACACAACGGGGCCTGGCGTGCAGCGTTGTGTGGCTGTCACACAACGGGGCCTGACGTGCAATGTTGTGTGGCGCTGTGACACAACGGGGCCAGGGGTGCAGTGTTGTGTGGTGCTGTGACACAACGAGGCCTGATGTGCAATGTTGTGTGGCGCTGTGACACAACAGGGCCAGGGGTGCAGTGTTATGTGGCGCTGTGACAAAACGGGTCCAGGGGTGCAGTGTTGTGTGGCGCTGTGACATAACGGGGCTTGGCGTGCAATGTTGTGTGGCACTGTGACACAACGGGGCCTGGCTTGCAATGTTGTGTGGCACTGTGACACAACGGGGCCTGGCGTGCAGCGTTGTTTGGCGCTGTGACACAACGGGGCTTGGCATGCTGCGTTGTGTGGCGCTGTCACACAACGGGACCTGGCGTATAGCGTTGTGTGGCGCTGTCACACAACGTGGCATCGAGTGCAGCGTTGTGTTGCACTGTCACACAACGGGGCCTGACGTGATATGTTGTGTGGCGCTGTGACACAACGGGGCCAGGGGTGCAGTGTTGTGTGGTGCTGTGACACATCGAGGCCTGACGTGCAATGTTGTGTGGCGCTGTGACACAACATGGCCAGGGGTGCAGTGTTGTGTGGCGCTGTGACACAACGGGGCCTGGCGTACAATGTTGTGTGGCGCTGTGACACAACGGGGCCTGGCGTGCTGCGTTGTGTGGTGCTGTGACACAACAGGGCCTCGCGTGCAGTTTTGTGTGGAGCGGTGACACGACAGGGCCTGGTATGCCGCGTTGTGTGGTGCTGTGACACAACGGGGCCTGGCGTACAGCGTTGTGTGGCGCTGTGAAACAACGGGGCCAGGGGTGCAGTGTTGTGTGGTGCTGTGACACAACGAGGCCTGACGTACAATGTTGTGTGGCGCTGTGACACAACGGGGCCAGGGGTGCAGTGTTGTGTGGCGCTGTGACACAACGAGGCCTGGCGTGCAATGTTGTGTGGCGCCGTGACACAACGGGGCCAGGGGTGCAGTGTTGTGTGGCGCCGTGACACAACGGGGCCTGGCGTGCAGCGATGTGTGGCGCCGTGACTCAACGGGGCCAGGGGTGCAGTGTTGTGTGGTGCTGTGACACAACAGGGCCAGGGGTGCAGTGTTATGTGGCGCTGTGACATAACGGGCAGGGCCAGGGGTGCAGTGTTGTGTGGCGCTGTGACACAACGGGGCCTGGCGTGCAATGTTGTGTAGCGCTGTGACACAACGAGGCCTGGCGTGCAATGTTGTGTGGCACTGTGACACAACGGGGCCTGGCATGCAGCGTTGTGTGGCGCTGTGACACAACGGGGCCTGGCATGCTGCGTTGTGTGGCGCTGTGACACAACGGGGCCTGGCGTGCAGCGTAGTGTGGCGCTGTGACACAACGGGGCCTGGCGTGCAATGTTGTGGCGGTGTGACACAACGGGGCCTGGCGTCCAGCGTTGTGTGGCGCTGTCACACAACGGGACCTGGCGTATAGCGTTGTGTGGCGCTGTCACACAACGTGGCATCGAGTGCAGCGTTGTGTTGCACTGTCACACAACGGGGCCTGACGTGCAATGTTGTGTGGCGCTGTGACACAACGGGGCCAGGGGTGCAGTGTTGTGTGGTGCTGTGACACATCGAGGCCTGACGTGCAATGTTGTGTGGCGCTGTGACACAACATGGCCAGGGGTGCAGTGTTGTGTGGCGCTGTGACACAACGGGGCCTGGCGTACAATGTTGTGTGGCGCTGTGACACAACGGGGCCTGGCGTGCAGCGTTGTGTGGTGCTGTGACACAACGGGGCCTGGCGTGCTGCGTTGTGTGGCGCTGTGACACAACAGGGCCTGGCGTGCAGTTTTGTGTGGAGCGGTGACACGACAGGGCCTGGTATGCCGCGTTGTGTGGTGCTGTGACACAACGGGGCCTGGCGTACAGCGTTGTGTGGCGCTGTGAAACAACGGGGCCAGGGGTGCAGTGTTGTATGGTGCTGTGACACAACGAGGCCTGACGTGCAATGTTGTGTGGCGCTGTGACACAACGGGGCCAGGGGTGCAGTGTTGTGTGGCGCTGTGACACAACGAGGCCTGGCGTGCAATGTTGTGTGGCGCCGTGACACAACGGGGCCAGGGGTGCAGTGTTGTGTGGCGCCGTGACACAACGGGGCCTGGCGTGCAGCGATGTGTGGCGCCGTGACACAACGGGGCCAGGGGTGCAGTGTTGTGTGGTGCTGTGACACAACAGGGCCAGGGGTGCAGTGTTGTGTGGTGCTGTGACACAACGAGGCCTGACGTACAATGTTGTGTGGCGCTGTGACACAACGGGGCCAGGGGTGCAGTGTTGTGTGGCGCTGTGACACAACGAGGCCTGGCGTGCAATGTTGTGTGGCGCCGTGACACAACGGGGCCAGGGGTGCAGTGTTTTGTGGCGCCGTGACACAACGGGGCCTGGCGTGCAGCGATGTGTGGCGCCGTGACTCAACGGGGCCAGGGGTGCAGTGTTGTGTGGTGCTGTGACACAACAGGGCCAGGGGTGCAGTGTTATGTGGCGCTGTGACATAACGGGCGGGTCCAGGGGTGCAGTGTTGTGTGGCGCTGTGACACAACGGGGCCTGGCGTGCAATGTTGTGTAGCGCTGTGACACAACGAGGCCTGGCGTGCAATGTTGTGTGGCACTGTGACACAACGGGGCCTGGCATGCAGCGTTGTGTGGCGCTGTGACACAACGGGGCCTGGCATGCTGCGTTGTGTGGCGCTGTGACACAACGGGGCCTGGCGTGCAGCGAAGTGTGGCGCTGTGACACAACGGGGCCTGGCGTGCAATGTTGTGGCGGTGTGACACAACGGGGCCTGGCGTCCAGCGTTGTGTGGCGCTGTCACACAACGGGACCTGGCGTATAGCGTTGTGTGGCGCTGTCACACAACGTGGCATCGAGTGCAGCGTTGTGTTGCACTGTCACACAACGGGGCCTGACGTGCAATGTTGTGTGGCGCTGTGACACAACGGGGCCAGGGGTGCAGTGTTGTGTGGTGCTGTGACACATCGAGGCCTGACGTGCAATGTTGTGTGGCGCTGTGACACAACAGGGCCAGGGGTGCAGTGTTGTGTGGCGCTGTGACACAACGGGGCCTGGCGTACAATGTTGTGTGGCGCTGTGACACAACGGGGCCTGGCGTGCAGCGTTGTGTGGTGCTGTGACACAACGGGGCCTGGCGTGCTGCGTTGTGTGGCGCTGTGACACAACAGGGCCTGGCGTGCAGTTTTGTGTGGAGCGGTGACACGACAGGGCCTGGTATGCCGCGTTGTGTGGTGCTGTGACACAACGGGGCCTGGCGTACAGCGTTGTGTGGCGCTGTGAAACAACGGGGCCAGGGGTGCAGTGTTGTATGGTGCTGTGACACAACGAGGCCTGACGTGCAATGTTGTGTGGCGCTGTGACACAACGGGGCCAGGGGTGCAGTGTTGTGTGGCGCTGTGACACAACGCGGCCTGGCGTGCAATGTTGTGTGGCGCCGTGACACAACGGGGCCAGGGGTGCAGTGTTGTGTGGCGCCGTGACACAACGGGGCCTGGCGTGCAGCGATGTGTGGCGCCGTGACACAACGGGGCCAGGGGTGCAGTGTTGTGTGGTGCTGTGACACAACAGGGCCAGGGGTGCAGTGTTGTGTGGCGCTGTGACACAACGAGGCCTGGCGTGCAATTTTGTGTGGCACTGTGACACAACGGGGCCTGGCATGCAGCGTTGTGTGGCGCTGTGACACAACGGGGCCTGGCATGCTGCGTTGTGTGGCGCTGTGACACAACGGGGCCTGGCGTGCAGCGAAGTGTGGCGCTGTGACACAACGGGGCCTGGCGTGCAATGTTGTGGCGGTGTGACACAACGGGGCCTGGCGTGCAGCGTTGTGTGGAGCTGTGACACAACGGGGCCGGGCATGCAGCGTTGTGTGGTGCTGTCACACAACGGGGCCAGGCGTGCAGTGTTGTGTGGCGCTGTCACACAACGGGGCCAGGGGTGCATTGTTGTGTGGCGCTGTCACACAACGCGGCCAGGGGTGCAGTGTTGTGTGGTGCTGTTTTACAACGAGGCCTGACGTGCAATGTTGTGTGGCGCTGAGACACAACGGGGTCAGGGGTGCAGTGTTGTGTTGCGCTGTGCCACAAAGGGGCCTGGCGTGCAGCGATGTGTGGCGCTGTGCCACAACGGGGCCTGACGTGCAGCGTCGTGTGGCGCCTTGACACAATGGGGCCTGGCGTGCAGCGTTGTGTGGCACTGTGACACAACAGGGCCTGGCGTCCAGCGTTGTGTGGCGCTGTCACACAACGGGACCTGGCGTGCAATGTTGTGTGGCACTGTGACACAACGGGGCCTGGCGTGCAATGTTGTGTGGCACTGTGACACAACGGGGCCTGGCGTGCAGCGTTGTGTGGCGCTGTGACACAACGGGGCTTGGCATGCTGCGTTGTGTGGCGCTGTGACACAATGGGGCCTGGCGTGCAGCGATGTGTGGCGCTGTGACACAACGGGGCCTGGCGTGCAATGTTGTGTGGCGCTGTGAAACAACGGGGCCTGACGTGCAATGTTGTGTGGCGCTGTGACATAACGGGGCCTGGCGTGCAGTGTTGTGTGGCGCTGTGACACAACAGGGCCAGGGGTGCAGTGTTATGGGGCGCTGTGACACAACGGGTCCAGGGGTGCAGAGTTGTGTGGCGCTGTGACACAACGGGGCCTGGCGTGCAATGTTGTATGGCACTGTCACACAACGGGGCCTGGCGTGCAGCGTTGTGTGTCGCTGTGACACAACGGGGCCTGGCGTGCAGCTTTGTGGGGCGCTGTGACACAAAGGGGCCAGGGGTGCAGTGTTGTGTGGCGCTGTGACACAATGGGGCCTGGCGTGCAGTGTTGTGTGGCACTGTGACACAACGGGGCCTGGCATGCAGCGCTGTGTTACGCTGTGACACAACGGGGCCTGGCGTGCAGCATTGTGTTGCACTGTCACACAACGGAGCCTGACGTGCAATGTTGTGTGGCGCTGTGACACAACGGGGCCAGGG
This sequence comes from Dendropsophus ebraccatus, assembly GCF_027789765.1. Classification (NCBI taxonomy): domain Eukaryota; kingdom Metazoa; phylum Chordata; class Amphibia; order Anura; family Hylidae; genus Dendropsophus; species Dendropsophus ebraccatus. The sequence continues at coordinate 27,838 of NW_027210096.1, read as the reverse complement.
GTGCAGTGTTGTGTGGTGCTGTGACACAACGAAGCCTGACGTGCAATGTTGTGTGGCGCTGTGTCACAACAGGGCCAGGGTTGCAGTGTTATGTGGCGCTGTGACACAACGGGGCCTGGCGTGCAATGTTATGTGGCGCTGTGACATAACGGGGCCTGGCGTGCAGCTTTGTGTGGCGCTGTGACACAACAGGGCCAGGGGTGCAGTGTTATGGGGCGCTGTGACACAACGGGTCCAGGGGTGCAGAGTTGTGTGGCGCTGTGACACAACGGGGCCTGGCGTGCAATGTTGTCTGGCACTGTCACACAACGGGGCCTGGCGTGCAGCGTTGTGTGTCGCTGTGACACAACGGGGCCTGGCGTGCAGCTTTGTGGGGCGCTGTGACACAACGGGGCCTGGCGTGCAGCTTTGTGGGGCGCTGTGACACAACGGGGCCAGGGGTGCAGTGTTGTGTGGCGCTGTGACACAACGGGGCCAGGGGTGCAGTGTTGTGTGGCGCTGTCACACAATGGGGCCTGGCGTGCAGCGTTGTGTGGCGCTGTCACACATCGGGGCCTGGCGTGCAGCGTTGTGTGGCGCTGTCGCACAACGGGGCCTGGCGTGCAGCATTGTGTGGCGCTGTCGCACAACGGGGCCTGGCGTGCTGCTTTGTGTGGCGCTGTGACACAAAGGGGCCTGGCGTGCAGCGATGTGTGGCGCTGTGACACAATGGGGCCTGGCGTGCTGCGTTGTGTGGCGCTGTCACACATCGGGGCCTGGCGTGCAGCGTTGTGTGGCGCTGTCACACAATAGGGACAGGGTTGTAGTGTTGTGTATATTTTAATCAATTGAATACATATTTAAATGTATATTTATTATGTATATGCATGTTTAGATTATATGTAATCTTTTACATATTAATAAATTGTAATACTCATACAGATATATTATACATTAAAATAAACCTAAAGAGATATAACAATTCAGTCATATTATCAGACATACAATGATGTGTGACGCTGTGACACAACGGGGCCTCATGTTCAGCGTTGTGTGGCACTGTGACTCAATGGGGCCTGGCGTGCAATGTTGTGTGGCGCTGTGACACAACAAAGCCTGGGGTGCAATGTTGTGTGGCGCTGTGACACAATGGGGCCTGGCGTACAGCGTTGTGTGGCACTTCACACAACGGGGCCAGGCGTGCAGTGTTGTGTGGCGCTGTGACATAACGGGGCCTGGCGTGCAATGTTGTGTGGCGCTGTGACACAACAGGGCCAGGGGTGCAGTGTTATGGGGCGCTGTGACACAACGGGTCCAGGGGTGCAGAGTTGTGTGGCGCTGTGACACAACGGGGCCTGGCGTGCAGCTTTGTGTGTCGCTGTGACACAACGGGGCCTGGCGTGCAGCTTTGTGGGGCGCTGTGACACAACGGGGCCTGGCGTGCAGCTTTGTGGGACGCTGTGACACAACGGGGCCAGGGGTGCAGTGTTGTGTGGCGCTGTGACACAACGGGGCCAGGGGTGCAGTCTTGTGTGGTGCTGTCACACAATGGGGCCTGGCGTGCAGCGTTGTGTGGCGCTGTCACACATCGGGGCCTGGCGTGCAGCGTTGTGTGGCGCTGTCGCACAACGGGGCCTGGCGTGCAGCATTGTGTGGCGCTGTCGCACAACGGGGCCTGGCGTGCTGCTTTGTGTGGCGCTGTCGCACAACGGGGCCTGGCGTGCAGCGTTGTGTGGCGCTGTGACACAACGGGGCCTGGCGTGCAGCGTTGCGTTGAGCTGTGACACAACGGGGCCTGGCGTGCAGCGTTGTGTGGCGCTGTCACACAATAGGGACAGGGTTGTAGTGTTGTGTATATTTTAAACAATTGAATACATATTAAAATGTATATTTATTATGTATATGCATGTTTAGATTATATGTAATCTTTTACATATTAATAAATTGTAATACTCATACAGATATATTATACATTAAAATAAACCTGAAGAGATATAACAATTCAGTCATATTATCAGACATACAATGATGTGTGACACTGTGACACAACGGGGCCTCATGTTCAGCGTTGTGTGGCGCTGTGACTCAACGGGGCCTGGCGTGCAATGTTGTGTGGCGCTGTGACACAACAAAGCCTGGGGTGCAATGTTGTGTGGCGCTGTGACACAATGGGGCCTGGCGTACAGCGTTGTGTGGCCCTTCACACAACGGGGCCAGGCGTGCAGTGTTGTGTGGCGCTGTGACACAACGGGGCCTGGCGTGCAGAGTTGTGTTGCGCTGTTACACAACGGGGCCAGGGGTGCAGTGTTGTGTTGTGCTGTGACACAACAGGGCCAGGGGTGCAGTGTTGTGTGGCGCTGTGACACAACGGGGCCTGGAGTGCAGTGTTGTGTGGTGCTGTGACACAACGGGGCCTGGCGTGCAGCATTGTGTGGCGCTGTGGCACAATGGGGCCTGACGTGCAATGTTGTGTGGCGCTGTGACACAACGGGGCCTGGCTTGCAATGTTGTGTGGCGCTGTGACACAATGGGGCCTGGCGTTCAATGTTGTGTGGCGCTGTTACACAATAGGGCCTGGTGTGCAGCGTTATGTGTGGTTGTGTGTGGCGTTGTGACACAACGGGGCCTGTCGTACAGCGATGTGTGGCACTTCACACAACGGGGCCAGGCGTGCAGTGTTGTGTGGCGCTGTGACACAACGGGGCCAAGGTTCAGTGTTATGGGGCATTGTGACACAACGGGTCAAGCGGTGCAGAGTTGTGTGGTGCTGTGACACAACGGGGCCTGGTGTGCAATGTTGTGTGGCGCTGTGACACAACAGAGCCTGGCGTGCAATGTTGTATGGCCCTCTTACACAACGTGGCCTGGTGTGCAGCGTTGTGTGGCGCTGTGACACAATGTGGCCTGGCGTGCAATGTTGTGTGGCGCTGTGACACAATGTGGCCTGGCGTGCAATGTTGTGTGGTGCTGTCACACAACGGGGCCAGGCGTGCAGCATTGTGTGGCGCTGTCACACAACGGGGCCAGGCGTGCAGTGTTGTGTGGCGCTGTGACATAATAGGGACAGATGTGCAGTGATTTGTATATTTAAAACAGCTGAATACATATTTAAATGTATATTTATTATGTATATTCATGTTTAGATTATATGTAATCTTTTACATATTAATAAATAGTAATACTTATACAGATATATTATACATTAAAATAAACAAAAATAGATATAATAATTCAGTCATATTATCAGACATACAATGTTGTGTGGCGCTGTGACACAACAGGGGGTCAGGTTTGCAGTGTTGTGTGGTGCTGTCAAACAATGGGGCCTGGCATGCAGCGTTGTGTGTACTTCAAACTGTTTAATTCATATTTAAATGTATATTTTTATGTAAATTTGTGTATATATTATATGTAATCTTTTATTTATTAATAAATAGTAATACTTATACATTCATACATTCAGTCACAGTATCACACATACAGATATATAATACAGTTATTACATGTACATATACATCGATTTCATTACTATATTGGAATTTCAGTATTTATTATGGCCAAGTTTAGTATCACTACATCCTACAATGGCATCTAATGACCTAAACAGAAAGTATTAGAGATCTCCATGATAATGTTAGTGTGAGACCTGAGATTGGTTAGGACATTGGGGGAGTTATCAGGACTGGCATATATGTATGCTGGTTTTTCCTAAATCCCTGCCCCATGCCCCACACCGGATATATTGAGCAGAACCTCTTCGGCTAATCTGAGGCTGTCGTGCAGCATTCTCAGAAACCTATACTAGCTCTGGAGCTGGGGCAGATTTTTGCCATGATTTACTCCTGCTAGCAAGCGGAATCATAGGAAACCAGGTACCTGAGGAGGCCACATCCTAGCTGTGTCTGCATGGGGGTCCCTGTCTGACTGTAATAGACCCTTGTGAAAAAAAGAGAAAAAGAAGAAAAAAAAACAAGCACCTTTATATATTTGTATTAAAGCAGATTTACCTTTTGCTATAGATTGTAAGCTCCTGTGCCCAGGGCCCCCACTACTTAGATAGTGTGTGTGAAGGAAAATTTAGATATTAGCAAGTGACATATAAGTATGAATTATACAATATTTTGGAGCGCAATGTATAAGATTTACTTATATCTAGCAGGCCCACCCAGTTCTATAGGATCCTACACAATGTTATATTACTTATACATGAAGCTCAGGCACCTATGGACCCACAAGCCTGCACCTGTACCACCTATGGCTGGATATGGAGATATATATATATACTGTACAGTCACATGATCATTGTATACATGATACTACTCACGGCCACCCCTTCTCTTCCCATTATCCAGGAGCCATTATGGTCCTTTTCTTCCTGCAGAGGGCGCTCCATCTTCGCTGTCCAGTGCAGACTCTGTGTATGGGGCCGGTTCCTGAGCAGAGAGGCACAGAATGAGTATATTGGTGGAGAACTATAACACCAATCAACCAATCACAGCACAGCTTTCACTTTTTAAGACCAAAATACATGACCAGGGGATTGCTGACTTACCGGGCAAACACCCTCCCCCAACCATCCAATTAGCCACCATATTCCCCAATAACGACAGACAATAGGCTTTTCGGAAAATATGGCCACAGCAGCCTTTTATTAAGCAGCACAAAATAAATAACATTTTTAACTCCTAGTGCTAAACAGTTAACCCCCAAGTGGTCGGTCCTCGAAGCCCGAAATAATAATACCGCTGGCAGTCCTTATTTTCCATGCACAACCCAATAACCTGCAGCCGAAGTAACGCCGGCTCGCAAGCAAAGTTAACAAGGTATGTGCGTTACCTTCCCACCAGCCACGCTCCCAACCTTCCTTAACATTAAATAACTACTGCCAGTTCCAACCAACTCCGTCACCTTGCCAACCATAACATATAGGGAGTCCGGAACAACTAGTTCCCTCCCAAACTATCCATAACCGAGAAGCCACCCGACTTCGAGGACCCTCCACCGTAAAGCTGCTGCGACAGAAGACCCCCTTATTACCCCCACCGGCAGCAAACAATCACAGAAGAAAAAAGGGGCGGGTGGGTGGGAGATTCCTCCACGGCTTGAGGCCAAAAGGTAACCTCCCCCCCTGCACCTGCCTTAAATACCCCTTGACTTTCCCCCACCCCCTCACATCTCTCCCCCCAATCATTACCCCCCATTAACCCCAGGGCTCCTCCCCCCCCCCCTTTAGCCTAACCCCTCACCCCATCACCCAGGCAACCTCCCTCATGCAGCAAGGCCCTGTCATGAAGGCCTCCCCTTAGGGTTTTTTTAACCCCCTAGTCCGGCCTAACTTGACCAGGGGATTGCTGACTTACCGGGCAAACACCCTCCCCCAACCATCCAATTAGCCACCATATTCCCCAATAACGACAGACAATAGGCTTTTCGGAAAATATGGCCACAGCAGCCTTTTATTAAGCAGCACAAAATAAATAACATTTTTAACTCCTAGTGCTAAACAGTTAACCCCCAAGTGGTCGGTCCTCGAAGCCCGAAATAATAATACCGCTGGCAGTCCTTATTTTCCATGCACAACCCAATAACCTGCAGCCGAAGTAACACCGGCTCGCAAGCAAAGTTAACAAGGTATGTGCGTTACCTTCCCACCAGCCACGCTCCCAACCTTCCTTAACATTAAATAACTACTGCCAGTTCCAACCAACTCCGTCACCTTGCCAACCATAACATATAGGGAGTCCGGAACAACTAGTTCCCTCCCAAACTATCCATAACCGAGAAGCCACCCGACTTCGAGGACCCTCCACTAACGGCAATATCTGACCGCCTTAGATATTGGCGTCCCCCCAAACCCTAAGAGCCACCTCGATGCCCCCTTGCAGTGCCAAACACCAAAGATCTATGCCAACAGCATTGAGGTGGGTATTGTCACCTCTCCAATAACCCCCCGTACCCGATTCCAAATCCGGATGACGGACCACCACAGCCCCATTACGAGTCATGAATCTACCAACCGCTCGATTCACTTTTATACGAGCCTTATTCAACCGTTCAACAGACCGGGCCCCATTCCAGTGCCGGCGCGGAACAATATCCGACCAAACCGTCACCAACCCTGGAAATGAGGCCCAAAGTCGAAGAAGGTCGAACTTCACATCCCTAATGAGCTCTCTGAACGGCCTGGAACCAATATCGTTGCCGCCCAGGTGAAGAACCAAAATGTCCGGCGCACGGTCCCATCTGGCGAATTTATGAAACTCAGACAACATACGGCCCCATGTCATGCCTTTACGCCCAAGCCACCGAATACTAGCCACCTCGCGCGAGAAACCCAGCTGACGACCATCCGGCCGCACCGCCGCACGGACTGCACCCCACCAGACGTAGGAGTGGCCCATGATCCAAACCAAAGCACTACCAGGACCTGCAAGACACAAATAAAGAGTTTAAACAGCATAACACAACCGACCAACGCAAGCAACAACCCCCCACCCCCTACCGAACATAACTTACAACCAATGAGGGCGAACATACGACTTAAAACGGGCCGACTCCCAACGCCCTATCCTACGAACCACCTCGTCCCCCAGACCTGCTCTCGCCGCCTCGGTTGCGGCCCCAATACGAAAAGAGTGCCCCCCATAATCACTAGCGGCCACCCCACAAGCAAGCAAACACTTCCGGAAAACGGCCAAAAATTGGTAACGCGACAAAAACCTACCGTCCATGTGCTGTAAAAACGGCCCAGACTCGACAGAAAAACGGCTACGATACTCAGCCACGCACCGAACCGGACAAACCCCAGCCCCCGGAACACCATACAACGTAACCCTGGAACCACTACCAAACTGGTCAGTCTTAGACCGCCGCAGCAAAAACACAACACCACCCTCCACCAACTCAACATCCTCTGCCAGAATACCCCCAGGCCTGGAAACTGAAGGACTAACAAGCTCCCCCACCCTCAACGCCCCAAAAAAAGCCAATGAAAAAGCCAACCGAAAAAGGCATGCCTCGAACCCATCCGCACAAATACCCTCCAAACGACCACACATAGACCCCAACAACTGAAACGATACAGGACGCCTGGTATCGCCGGGCTTCCAACCCTTGCGGAATCCCACCAACGCCTTACGAACCAGGAACAATTTTGTAACATCCCCCAGCCCCCTTAACCTACAACCAAAAGCCACCCCGGCCACTAGCCGATTAACCATAGGAACAGACCACCCCTGATCCCAACAATGCCCCAACAACAACAGAAAGGACAACTCCTCACCTCCCACCTCCCCGACCTCCCGTTGCCAGTCCTCCCACTGCCCCCATGCCCTGGAGTATGCCATTCTCGTCCGCTCAGCCACCGAAGCAGAAATCAAGCCTGATGCCGCCCGAAAGGCAGCCGCCACAGTTCCTCTGGAAAAACCTCCGCCATCAACTTCGCACCAGGAGCGAGCCGACGAAAACGATCCCACTGTGAACGAGAAAGGGAGTCAGCAATCTCATTACACACGCCCGGCAAATGCACCGCAGTAACGCTAATGTTCAGCGATAAGCACAGCAACACCATCCGCTGCAACAACAGCACCACCGGCGGTGACGACGCTGACAGTGAAGAGATCGCCTGAACTACCCCCAGATTGTCACAGTGGAATCGAATCCGGCAATCCTTGAACCTGTTCCCCCAAATGGCCAATGCGACCACAATGGGAAACAGTTCGAGCAACGCAAGGTTGCGCACGAACCCCCGCTCCTTCCAATCCTCCGGCCACGATCCCACACACCAGTCCCCCTGACAGTACACCCCAAAACCGCCTTCCCCGGCCGCATCAGTGAACAGCTCAAAATCCTCAGCCGGCCGAACCGGCGCCTGCCACAAGGAGCGACCGTTATAGGCCTCGAGAAACGACGCCCATACCGCCAGGTCATCGCGCAGCTCAGCCCCCAACCGAACAAAGTGCCGTGGAGATGACAACCCCGCCGTCGCCTGCGCCAACCGCCGGCAAAATATGCGGCCCATCGGCATGATCCGACAAGCGAAATTAAGCTTCCCCAGCAAGGATTGCAAATCCCGAAGCCGTACCTTCCGGAGCCCCCGGAGCCGCGCCACCTCCCCGCGCAATCCCACCAACTTATCCTGGGGCAACCGACACTCCATTGCCATCGTGTCAATCTCAATTCCCAGAAAACTCAAGCAAGTTGTGGGCCCCTCAGTCTTGTCCCTTGCCAGCGGAACCCCGAACCGCTCGGCAAGGACGTGAACCGAGTGCAGCAAAACCGCGCAAACATTAGAATCCCCAGGACCGACACACAAAAAATCGTCCAAATAATGAAGAATGGACGCCAACCCCGAAAAATCCCGCACCGCCCACTCCAAGAACGACCCAAACGCTTCAAAGTAAGCGCACGAGATGGAACATCCCATGGGCAGACATCGGTCAACAAAGTACCCCCCGTCCCACACACAGCCCAGCAAGTGCAGGCTGTCGGGATGAACAGGCAAAAGGCGAAATGCAGCTTCCACATCTGTCTTTGCCAGCAACGCCCCCCGCCCAAACTCCCGAACCCACCGTAAAGCAGAGTCAAACGACGTATACACCACAGAACAGCGATCCGGATCTATCCCGTCGTTCACCGACAACCCTTTTGGAAAAGACAGGTGGTGAATGAGCCGAAATTTATTCGGCTCCTTCTTTGGAACCACCCCCAAAGGCGAAACCAAAAGCCCCACCATCGGAGGGGACGGGAAGGGGCCCGACATCCTGCCCAACGCCACCTCCTTGCCCAGCTTCTCCGCCACCACCGATGAGTGCAACAAGGCCGACTTCAAATTACCCCCCTGCCGAGGCAAGGTGACCGTAAGTGATGGAATACGGAAACCCTCCCGAAAACCGCCCTCCAACAGCGCCGCTCTCTCCCGATCCGGATATCTATTTAGGTAGGGCAACATCGCGTCCAGCCGGACCGGTGTCACCCCCTTTTCCAGACGCATCGCCTCCACTTCCCCTAACCCTCTGCCCCCTGAAACAGCGAGACGCCCCGTGGGTTCCCCCACAAGTGGAGCACTCATGTTTGAATTTACATTTTGCCCCGAACTTGCAACTTCCTTCATTGAAAAGGAAGCACAGCCCCTTTTGGACGGCCGCCGAGTACCCGGACTGTCCCATGCCCCCGGCGGACCCCTGAAAGGGCGAACTAACCGTCGCACTCTTAACCGGCGCCGTAACCCGCAACCATAAACCTATATCTTTATGGTCCCACCGGATGCTAGGCCTAACCGCTTTGCGCTGACGAAATTGCTCGTCATAGCGCAACCAGGACTGACCCCCGTAGGTACGGTAAGCCTCATGTACAGCATCCAAATAACAAAACATGCCCAAGCATTCACCCGGCGACTTCTCCCCCACAATTCCCGCCAAAATAGTGAAAGCCTGTAACCAATTCTGGAAAGTCCGCGGTATCAGCCGATACCGCCGGCTCTCCTCCTTATCTTTCTTATCATCTCCTGGCTTAACCCGATCCAAATTAAATTTCTCAAGGGGCAATAAAGAGAAAATCTCCACATATTCCCCCTTGTGAATCTTGTCCCGCACCTCCTGCTTAACATGGGAACCGAGGGGGCCTTCAAAGCACACATAGACCTCCCCCCTAGCAGCATCATCCAGTCGCGTAACATCCTCCCGCCGGACAGCCTCAGGGTCTGTCTGTGTTTCTACCGGCACCCCTGCCCCCGAGGACGCACTGTACACACCCTGACCACCCACAGCGGCAGCAGACATCGCAACACCAGCAGCGCTACCCCCCCCTGTCCATGCAAGCGCCGGCGAAGGAGAACCCCCCCCCGCCCCTTGCCCCAGGCTACAGAAAAAGGCCCGCATCCCCTGCAGCAAATCACCCAAACCGCTCTGCCCAAAACCCCCTCCCGCGACACCCCCAGGCCCCAACCCCACAGGCAAAATTGTTCCCAGCTCACCTTGCTGCCTGGGTGCTGTGTGCCCAGCAGCGGACAGTCCGGCATCCCTCGCAGGCCCCGGCAGGGGCAGCGGCCCAGCGACGGGCTCCTCCCCATCTGACAGGTCATCTGGGACAGGCGGACTGCCTGACGCCTGCCATACCGCTCCGGCGCCCCCCTCGGACGGGGGCGCCGTTGAAGATCCTGGCACCGGGCTGCTACGAGCAGAGGGGGCGGGGCCAGCGGAACGCCGCCCGGTGACGTCACTCCGCCGAGAGGACGCAGGAGGCGGCCTCCGAACAGGCCCACGCTTAGACTCCAACCGGCGCCGAGCAGGCCTGCGCGACTCCACCACCTGCAGGCCCGCCGTTCCTGGTCCGGACCCTGTGAAGCCAGCCGACGTCGAGGGGAGAGGCGACTCCTCCCCCCTGTACGGATCCCGCCTGGAAACGGGATTGCTCCCAGCCCTGGCCGACCGGGCAGTGGCGCGCCGGGTCGGCGCAGGGGCCGGAGCGTCCCTGGAGGGGCTCCCTACACGGCGCCGGACCCTGGGGGCAATGTCCGGGCTAAGGCGCGCCGGAGGCCGAGACCTCCGCGGCCGGAGCGCCACGGACGAAACTGGAGCAGGGGCCACAGACGGACCTGGCAGGAGAGCCTGAAGCTGTTCCTGGAGCCATAGCGGCCCCCTCTCCACCGCAGCCCGACGGAGCTGCTCGAAAGCGCCAGCCAGAGGATCCATACTTGCAGCACAGATTCCTCCATGGCTTGAGGCCAAAAGGTAACCTCCCCCCCTGCACCTGCCTTAAATACCCCTTGACTTTCCCCCACCCCCTCACATCTCTCCCCCCAATCATTGCCCCCCATTAACCCCAGGGCTCCTCCCCCCCCCCCCCTTTAGCCTAACCCCTCACCCCATCACCCAGGCAACCTCCCTCATGCAGCAAGGCCCTGTCATGAAGGCCTCCCCTTAGGGTTTTTTTAACCCCCTAGTCCGGCCTAACTAAACTAAATCTGCATAGTTATTGGTTGCTATGGAAGGTTTATGAGGCTCTACTTGTTGCCCATAGCAACCAATCACTATGCATCTTTTATTTTGTAGACTGCCCTATAGAAATAACAGCGGTTATTGGTTGATAGGAGTAATAAGGAAAGTTAAACAAACCCTGTACAGTGGAGCCGTTACTTATAGCAACCAATAAGATTCCAGCTTTCATTTCTCAGAGGCCTCTTTAATATAAAAGCTAGAATCTGATTGGTTGCTATGGGCAACTGCCGCACGCTTCCTCTGCACCCAGGTTGATAACGTTCTGCCAATATGAGGTAGAATGACACTAGGAAGACCTCTAGCTGCGAAGCTTTCATTTACCCAGAGCAGCATGTGTAATGAGAGGCGAGCTGTGATTGGTTGCTATGGGCAACAAAGACAATCCTATTACAAGACAGCGTCATAAATCTCCCCCAACAACATTCCCAAAGTTGTGAACCAAAAGCAAAAATAAATTCAGTAAAAACATAAAGAATTACAGCATGAGAATGTCCATAGCCTGATCATATTCCCAGCAGCGGATCATGGATGATGAGAGTATTCACACTGCAGTCTTACAGTAGAAATGGTCTTGTTGCCCATAGCAACCAATCACAGCTCAGCTCTCATTACTCATATTGCTCAGGTATAATGAAAGCTGAGCTGTGATTGGTTGCTATGGGCAACAAGGAGAAGACAGGACCATAAATCTCCCCTAATAACCAATAAAAGTCAATTTCTTATTAAAATAAACAGCGCCCCCTTCTGTCCTCCTCCAGTGTACAATGTGGCTATAACGCTTACCAATAGATGATGAGGGGCATAAAGGAGATCTGAGCCGTCAATCAGAAAATGGCTCCTCAGAAATCAGGAGGCGCTGGAGGAGGAGGAGGATCTGCTGCTGCTGCTGCTGCTGTTGTTGTTGATGATGTTGATGATGATGATGTTGTTGCTGTTGTTGTTTTCTGTACGGGTCATGGCAGTTGGTTGATGACCTCACAAACCAGTTCAAATCAACAGCCCAGACACTGACCAATCACTGTGCAGTATACTGACTGGTCACATGACCAATCTACTGCAGCCAATCCCCTTCAGGGATGTTCACAATTGAACAAATAACATTTTTTAATAGTTTAATAACACTTCCACCCAGATGAAACCCAGCAGGTAAAGCACCATGATGTGTGAGCAAAGGAATACCCAAAGCCTTACCATGTTCCCAGCAGTGGATGATGAGAGTATTCACACTGCAGTCTTACATTAGGAATTGACTTTGTTGCCCATAGCAACCAATCACAGCTCACCTTTACAATACTCATGTTCCCTGGTAAAATGAAAGCTGAGCTGTTATTGGTAGGTAAGGGCAACAAAGCCAATTCCTACTGTATTGTCTGATAAACCTCCAACAATAATATTCTCTGTTGCTCGTAGCAACAAATCCCCACTCAGCGCCCTTCCCAGATCCTTAAACGGTGAGCCCACAGTTCCATGATGACCCTCCCTTCTCCATGTGGTCACCAACATACAATAAATACACTTTTATGTACAATTGTATCTGTATACATGTCTTTAGGTGAGAAGCACTTGTTTTTAGGTGTTTTATTGGATGTAATAAAATTGACTTTTAGGGGGAGATTTATCAAATTGGTGTAAAGTAGAATTGTTTTAGTTGCCCCTAGCAACCAATCAGATACCACCTTGCATTCCTCACAGATTCTTTGAAAGGTGGAATCTGATTGGTTGCTAGGGGCAACTAAAACAATTCTACTTTACACCAATTTGATACATTTTCCAAACTGCCTGCCTGTTTTTGGTGTTGGGATCACACCTCTTCGGGGATTTTGTCTAATGTGTAGTATGCTTTGTCACAGACAACCAGATTAAAGTGAGCCTGTCACCCATAATGCTAGAGATGACTCTTGTGTATTCATTAGATGGCACTGTCCCTGTGCTCCTGTCCCTGTGCTCCTGCCAGTGATTGAGAGGCTACACTATGCACATAGTGACTAGGAGAAGACTGTCAGTCACTAGCACTAGAAACATTACACCAAGAGAGTGACAACTAGAGATGAGCGAACCTGGAGCATGCTCGAGTCGATCCGAACCCGATCATTCAGCATTTGATTAGCGGGGCTGCTGAAGTTGGATAAAGCCCTAAGGCTATGTGGAAAACATGGATATAGTCATTGGCTGTATCCATGTTTTCCAGACAACCTTAGAGCTTTATCCAACTTCAGCAGCCCCAGTTAATCAAATGCCGAACGTTCGGGTTCGGATGGACTCAAGCATGCTCGAGGTTCGCTCATCTCTAGTAACAACCTGTTTAGACCTAATTTCCCCACCCTGAATATGCTGCCATGTAGTTCTAACCTTAAAGTCAATGCATACATGTGGCTATAACCATTGAATAGGAAAGCTTGTATGCTTGATGCTTTTAGATGTGGCTCTGCTTCTTCTTCAAGTACCGTGGATGTGGCTCCTGGCCGTGGCTGCTCCTTCAGGTCCTCCCTGGATGCTCCTGTGATGGAGAATGATGAGAAGCAGCTGTGACACCCAGTGCTGTGTGGTGGCAATCCAAGACGGTATGACCTCACAATAACCTAGGGTAGTTATGACTGGTGGAAAGGCATTATGACATCACAATCAGTATTGTTTTGACCTTAGGTGGCATTAGATACAATATAAATGAATTCATTTGTTGTAAAACAAAAAGTGTAGTGTATGCCATTCTGTGCACATGTGGCATGTTTTACATCGGTAAAACTCTGCGGCCTCTTAACCGCAGGTTTTACGAACATGTTTATGCCATAAAAAATAAAAAAGCAGCTACCAGAATAATAGAGCACGTTCACACAAGACATAATGGAGACACGAATTGCCTTACATTTACAGGTTTGAAGAGAATCATGTTCAAACCGGGACAAGATGTAAACACACAGCTACTGAAAATAGAAGCACGGTATATACTAGCTACAGGAGCACAAGGAAAGTGCGGTTTAAATGATAAAATAGAACTCAATATGTTTACATAGGTCTCCTTTGGTATGCTCAGCGAATAATGCTTGTTTTTATGTAAAAAGGTTTTTATTAATCACATTTTTGTAACGCCCACTCCCAGTACGTCACTACAGGTATTTTACCTGCGACCTACGGGAGAGACGTCATCCGTAGAAGCGCGCATGCGCGCGAAATGGCCATCATGTTAACTCTGTGAAGGTGTATGGCGTCTGCCCGCATGAGTTGATGTCTTTATGGACTTTTAACTGCACATGTAATAAAGAAGTTGTTGTGCCACATATGGGTGAGTGCCCTCATCTTTCTCTTTTTGCTTGGACTGTTCGTATACTATTGTACGAGGAGCACCCCATGGAAGACTGAGACATAGTCCAGAGTGCTAGGTAATACTCCATAAATAAGCCGCCGATAGAGAGTGGTGCCGGTGATCTCTACACACGTGTATTTGTTTATTGTTTTTTTTATTTATTTTTTATTTAGAAAAATTCATATGACAAATCACAAGTCATTTAACATTTATTCAAACCTCTCCCCCTCCCCCTTCCGCTAGTTTTGCTCAGTGGGAACGGGGCCTTATATATGAATGGTTCAGGCTACAATATTCTAACCAGCCTTTATTGGATACCATTTTCTCTTCCTTCAGCTCTTGCCAGGTTTTTATTTCTCCATTCACAAAAAGATCACTTATTTGATTTATACCCACTTTACTATGCTCCACTAATATTTTTAACTAAGTTTGTATTATACCAAATTGGCGAGAAACTCAATCTCCTTTTTATCTTCAAAACTTCTTTTACTTCTTCCCAGGTCCCAAACAGTAAGTGTACCGACGGGAGCAAACTCCACTTTTTATCCCTTAAAGGGGTGGGCCACTTTATAGTAAAATTGCTCAGTGTACAGTATTAGTAGGTGTACCCATTGTATATACTGACAGCAGCTCCCTGTGTACCTCATAGAGCTAATATCAGACTCCCCTCCTCCAGGCTGGGCTGCTCTGCTTTGTGGTGTTTTGGTCCATAAGATTGCTTACATGGAGGAGCATGTGACCAGGCCCCGCCCCCCAGTGTCCACCACTGAGCCTGTATATGTCTATAGAGGACACAGTGGACAGGGCATGGTCACATGCTCCACCATGTTGGCCATTTTATGGACAGAAACAAAACAAAGCAGGGCAGCCCAGTCTGGTGAAGGGGAGTCTGGTTTTAGCTCTATGAGGTACACAGGGAGCTGCTGTCAGTATATACAGTGACTACACTTACTAATACTTTGTATTGAACTATTTTACTATAAAGTGACCAACCCCTTTAACTGACCTGATTCTAGAAGCTCCCAGATGTTCTCATACTTTCCTTCAGATTCGGCCAGTAAATACCTGTTCCCCTTTATCTTCTTCCCATACGTTATTAAAGGGGTAGTGCGGCGCTCAGAAATTATTCACAGAATAACATACATTACAAAGTTGTATAACTTTGTAATGTATGTTATGTCTGTGAATCGCCCCGTTCTCCGTGTCCCCCCACCCCCACCCGTGTACCCGGAAGTGTGATGCATTATACATTACCTGATCCGTGTCGAGGGCCGTCCGCCATCTTGTGCCAAACGTCATCTTCGGACGGATGGCAGAGTCACTGTTACAGTCAGGGGGTACAGCATACACGGTCCTGTTACAGTCAGGGGGTACATTATACATGGTCCTGTTACAGTCAGGGGGTACAGTATACATGGTCCTGATACATTCAGGGGGTACAGTATACATGGCCCTGATACAGTAAGGGGGTACAGTATACATGGTCCTGTTACAGTCAGGGGGTACAGTATACATGGTCCTGTTACAGTCAGGGAGTACAGTATACATGATCCTGTTACATTCAGGGGGTACAGTATATATGTCTTGTTACATTCAGGGGGTACAGTATACATGGTCCTGTTACAGTCAGGGGGTACAGTATACACGGTCCTGTTACAGTCAGGGGGTACATTATACATGGTCCTGTTACAGTCAGGGGGTACAGTATACATGGTCCTGATACATTCAGGGGGTACAGTATACATGGCCCTGATACAGTAAGGGGGTACAGTATACATGGTCCTGTTACAGTCAGGGGGTACAGTATACATGGTCCTGTTACAGTCAGGGGGTACAGTATACATGGTCCTGTTACAGTCAGGGAGTACAGTATACATGATCCTGTTACATTCAGGGGGTACAGTATATATGTCCTGTTACATTCAGGGGGTACAGTATACATGGTCCTGTTACAGTCAGGGGGTACAGTATACATGGTCCTGTTACATTCAGGGGGTACAGTATACATGGTCCTGTTACAGTCAGGGGGTACAGTATACATGGTCCTGGTACATTCAGGGGGTACAGTATACATGGCCCTGATACAGTCAGGGGGTACAGTATACATGGTCCTGTTACAGTCAGGGAGTACAGTATACATGATCCTGTTACAGTCAGGGGGTACAGTATACATGGTCCTGTTACAGTCAGGGGGTACAGTATACATGGTCCTGTTACAGTCAGGGGGTACAGTATACATGGTCCTGTTACAGTCAGGGAGTACAGTATACATGATCCTGTTACAGTCAGGGGGTACAGTATACACGGTCCTGTTACAGTCAGGGGGTACAGTATACACGGTCCTGTTACAGTCAGGGGGTACAGTATATACATAAAATCTGCAGTGTGGTAATACTCTGCAGAGCCTGTGATGACCAAGTATCAGCCCCCACATACAGTATAGCCTCCTGGCTGTCCCTGCATAGTGTACATTCTACACTGGGGGGGGGGGGGGGGGGGGGCATTTGCCTTCTCTGCCTAGGGCACCAAAACTCCTTGTCCCGGCCCTGCGGTACGTCCTAGGTCGCCTAGGGGTTAAAGGGGCATTCCAGCTAAAATCTTTTTCTTTCAAATCAACTGGTTTCAGAGCGTTATATAGATTTGTAATTTACTTCTATTTAAAAAATCTTACGTCTTCCTATACTTATCAGCTGCTGTATGTCCTGCGGGAAGTGTTGTTTTCTTTTCATTTGGACACAGTTCTCTCTGCTGCCACCTTAGTCCAAGACAGGAACTGTCCAGAGCAGTTGCAGTTCCTGTTTTGGACAGAGATGTCAGCAGAGAGCACTGTGTCAGACTGGGAAGAGGTCATAAGGTCAGCAGCTGATAAGTATGGGAAGACTAGAGATTTTTAAATAGAAGTAAATTACAAATCTATATAACTTTCTGAAACTAGTTGATTTTAAAGAAAAAGATTTTTGCTGGTTAACCTCTTTTAATATGTTAAAGGTGAAGTCCCACCAATTAAAAAAATGGCAGATAGGCAGGGGGGTGCACCACTCCTGGGTCCTTCTGGCTGCCGCTGGAAGTATCTCGCCCCAGACACTCATTGGCTGGGCGAACAATCACTCAGCCGGGTATGTGACCTTGCAGCTAGGAGAGCATGAAGATAGGTAAGTTTAGTTTGTTTATTATTTTCCTACACCCCCTGCCTTCCTGAATTTTTAGTTTTTTTTTAATTTTGGTGGGACTTCTCCTTTAAGTATTGCAAGTACCAAGCCTCTCAGAGTAAAAGCTTTTCTCACTTATAGGTTCTTCACCTTTGCACACAAAGAAGCGTTCAAAGCGGAATACTTTGTACATGGCATCCATCTGCCTTCATAAGACATACGGACTAGGGTTATCTTTATCAGACGACCCTTTTAATATCTACATTCACAATCCACTGGTAGATGATACATAAGTGAGTTGAGTGTGAAAAGTATACTTCTGACCCATTCACCAAAGGTGAGCCTTCACTTACATTTTAGCAATTCTTGTCATGCAGAAGCCATGGGTTAATAAGGAGCTTTCCTTCTTGACACATGTTAACACTTATGACTTCCCCCTTCAATTCATGTACATGCATTGGTGAGAAATGATCTCCTTTACGCTCCGCAGATATTATACCTGCGGATTCCCACTTACTGCTAACAATGATAAGTGCTTGAGTCCTCGACTCTCAGTTTACAAGAGACTGAAACCATTTAATAACACACCCAGCATCAATAACAGTAGAATTGTACAAACATTACGTGGTGAGATATTTTGGCAGGATATGGACAGGCTTCAAGTGTTACTGTTCACAATGGGGACTTAATTCTTTCAACACTGTTCATAATGTTTGCAGTCAGAATTTGGTTTTGACAGATTGGAGCTTAACCTATATTAAAGAGACAGCACCTTTAGAGAATGGAGACAATACAATCTAAGCATCACTTTACACACCTGTCCAAACTGCTTATACTCCACCTACTATTACTGTGATGTTACTTAGGTGTGACCTGTCTAATCTAATAGTAGTGAACCTGTGAATTCAGGTTATAGTGCATCTAGGGTTACCGTATTCCCTTACAGTAGGTTCCCTTACATAATAAATAAATAAATACATATGTACATACATAACTAAATTAAAAAATAGGAACTAGCTCTAGGCATCTATTAGCTGAATAGCTTAAAGTGAATGTGCCACTAGCACGCTTTGTGTTTTTTTTTAATATGAATAAGCACCAAGGTCCTATTTTTGAACCACACTCCGACCAATGGCCTAGATGTACTAATGTGTCTGCAGAAAAAATTGGTGCACGGGTTTTAACTTAACATTTATTGTGCAGTTTGTACACTTTAGCGACACTAGGTTTGAAAAGGGGTGTGTATTTGGCTATAAGGTTGTGGTCTATGGTGGGCCACTGTGCATGAAAATCAACACATTGAAAAATCTGATAGATTTTAAGACAGTCCACCCTAAGGTTATGTCCCCACTACATAAAGAAGACATCAGTCGTTATTTTAGTGCTGAATGACAGTAACAGTTGATTAGAAGCCCATGTAGCCAAACCAGATGATCACAAGTTTGTTTGTTGTTTTTTTCCCTAGAAAATGGTTTGCATTGTGAGAAATCCTGATAAAGGGATATACTAGCTTTAAAAAAATCAAATATTGCTAGAGCCATATAAAAAATAGTTAAAACAAAAAGCTATACTTACCTGCCTCCGAACCCCTGCAGCTCTGGAGTAGGACCTATTCACTAAGCCAATCACTGGCTGCAGCAGTATTCCTTCCTAGCCAGTGACTAGCTGGGTGGACAGGTCCTAATCTCTAGTCCTAGAATTAAATAGAAGACAGGAGCATCAGAGAATTGCAAGGAGTTAAGCAAGAGCTGCAGAGATGAGGGTAGGTAAGTATGCTTTCATTTTCCTTTTTTAACATGGCCCCAGCAATATCTGACTTTTTTTAAACACTGCAAAAACATTTTAACTAAAAAAAAAAACTACAGTGAATTACCAAATCACTGCTTCTGATTCAGTCCACCTCTCATTCTAGCCCGAGGCACCTACCTCACTAACACAAAATTCTCTTATAAAATGCAGTTTTTAGACAGACAATACCTTTAAGCAAAAGAAACTGCTGCCTTCTGCATTTTTTTCAGCCAATCACATTGATTATTATAGCGTGTGGAGATGTCAGCCATTTCTAGTAAACGCTTTGTATGTACTATGAAATCTTTATGAATTAGACCTTTCTCAGAATAACACTTATTTTCATGTGATGTTCCTAATCTCTCAAATTCCTTGAGAGCAATTATGTCCTAAGGCACAGCCGCTTCCTGGTTTCCTGAAAGGTGTAAATTTTACAATGCATGATCTAATTCCATATTTATCTAGAGACTCCACACCCTGGTAACTAACCAAACTTGTATGACTGGTCTGGATTTGTGGGAGACTAAACTAAAAAGCTTAAAAAAACAAAACAAAACTGTTCCATATGAGAACAGTAAGTTACATACAGTATTAATAAGTAATTCAAATGAGACGTACCTCCGCACCTGCCCGAACTCGGCTCAATCAACTAGGGGTTGGTTGGTTGGTTGGGTCCAATCACCTGGACACACTGGGACGGTGCTCTGCAAACTTGAAACAAGTCTCTGAATGTGATAGCAAAGGAATAAAGATGATGCGGCACACGTCCAATCTTTGCTCGTGGTAATTTATTGTTCACATGCTCGTGGATACAAACAAGAACATAGGCTACGATCGCTCGCGCTCTCACCGCGCTTCCTCCTGGCCCATACGTCATTACTACACCCACCCCCTCTATATACGTGTGTGCAGTTAAAGAGACAGTACAGTTACAAATAACAACTATATGAAACACACCATAAATAGTGAAAATAAAAACAATGATAATGCAAACATTCGGATATAATAGAAATAAGCAATAACTTTAAATATCATATAATAAAGTGCCATCATAGAGTCCATTTTATAATATTGCTTGTAAATCTGTGCGGTCATTGAGACCTAACGGACCCAAAGCTCCTGTGCGTAGGATGAATTCCATTTCTTTTTTCAATAATAAGGTATGTTTATCACCACCTGTTTTCAAGTTATTGATACGTAACAAACCCATAAACTTCATGTTTGATACATCACCCTGGTGTTTGTCTCTAAAGTGTTGGATCAGTTTAGGACATCCCTTCCCTGTTCTGATTGAGCGCAGATGTTCTGAAAAACGTTTAAACAAAGGTCTTATTGTTTTGCCTATATAGAAGAATTTACAGTTACAGGTAATCGCGTACACAACATAAGATGTTCTGCAAGTGATGAAATCATTAATAAAAAATATCGTGGCCTCCCAAACAGACCCATTGGGTGTTGTTCATGTAGCTGCAATAACTGCAGCTACCACATTTGTGATTACCCTTTGGGAGGTCACGATTAAGCCAGTTGCCAGATTTACTCTCTGCTGCCATACGACCATGGACCAATTCATCCCTAAGGTTAGTACATCTTTTAAAAGCCACTACAGGACGTTCACCCATGACCTCCTTTAGGAGTTCGTCCTCACCAAGTACATGCCAGTTCTTGTGGATAGCTGTTTTTATAATGTTGTTCATCGGGCTATGTCTGAAACTAAAAAACATCCTATTGGATGAATCCTTTTTATTTTTCCGCGAGTAAATCAAATTCTTACGTGTAAGACCTCTGGCTCGTTCTAAGGCCCTATTCACATTTGTTTCTGGATAACCACGACTAGTCAGACGTATTCTCAATTCATTAGCCTGGGTTTCAAACCCCTCATCTGAATTGTTAATACGGCGTAGCCGAACAAACTGGCCATACGGTATGGCCTCCTTCACATGCTGCGGATGAAAACTCTCATACCGCAACAGTGAATTAGTGGCCGTAGGTTTGCGAAAACCTGATAGACATAAGGTACCAGCACGTACTTCTAGGTGCACATCTAGAAAATCCAAACTCTGGCCCCCGAAGCAAGATGTAAAATGCATGTTCACATTGTTGTTGTTCATATAATCCAAAAATTCATGGAATTGAGATTTATTGCCTGACCACACGATCAATATGTCATCGATAAATCTCAGAAAAAGTTTTATGTGTAAAGAAAACCGGTTATTTGGGGAAAAAATAATATCTTTTTCAAGATCGGCCAAAAATAAATTTGCAAAAGTAGGTGCGACCGGCGTCCCCATCGCCGTCCCAGCCCGCTGACAGTACCACCGGTCAGCGAACTGGAACGAGTTATGGGTGAGCACCAATCGCAACATGTCACACAAAAAATCAATGTAAACTGTGTCATATTGATCCAGGGATAGCAAGTGCCGACGGATAGCCTGCACACCCGCATCCTGAGGGATGCGGGTGTATAGGCTCTCAACGTCGACACTGACCAGTGAAAAGTCATCCTGCCAACAAAAATTTAGAGACAACACTAGAGACAACACTTTAGAGACAACACTTTAGAGACAAACACCAGGGTGATGTATCAAACATGAAGTTTATGGGTTTGTTACGTATCAATAACTTTAAAACAGGTGGTGATAAACATACCTTATTATTGAAAAAAGAAATGGAATTCATCCTACGCACAGGAGCTTTGGGTCCGTTAGGTCTCAATGACCGCACAGATTTACAAGCAATATTATAAAATGGACTCTATGATGGCACTTTATTATATGATATTTAAAGTTATTGCTTATTTCTATTATATCCGAATGTTTGCATTATCATTGTTTTTATTTTCACTATTTATGGTGTGTTTCATATAGTTGTTATTTGTAACTGTACTGTCTCTTTAACTGCACACACGTATATAGAGGGGGTGGGTGTAGTAATGACGTATGGGCCAGGAGGAAGCGCGGTGAGAGCGCGAGCGATCGTAGCCTATGTTCTTGTTTGTATCCACGAGCATGTGAACAATAAATTACCACGAGCAAAGATTGGACGTGTGCCGCATCATCTTTATTCCTTTGCTATCACATTCAGAGACTTGTTTCAAGTTTGCAGAGCACCGTCCCAGTGTGTCCAGGTGATTGGACCCAACCAACCAACCAACCCCTAGTTGATTGAGCCGAGTTCGGGCAGGTGCGGAGGTACGTCTCATTTGAATTACTTCTATGTCTGTGTTCAACCTCTAAGCACACCGATGGCTGAAGGGGTAAGCGCTATGGAGGAAGGTTGTGATACCGGTCCCAATGGAGATTTACACCTGGACACTGTATCAATTACCCAGGGCCGTGAGGATGCAAACGTATTTTTTGATATATGCAACACTAAGGATGAATTGCAACTACTCAGTGCCAAGACGTTGGAGTATCGCCTAAATACTTTGGCTGAAAAAGAGGTGAAATTGTTTTGGACAGTTAGTTCTTTACAGTCCTATGTAACAAGCCAGCGTACTCCTCGGGGTCTTAGAGTTTATAAAGAGATTTCCCAATTTCATGATGATATTGCTTTTAAAAAAGAATGGGATGAACTCCATTTACAACATTCCCTGAACTTAACAAAACTAATTCTAACCCGCACAGAGAAAGAGTATGCGGATGTGACAGCAGAGTTGTTAAAAGTCAAGACTGAATTACGTACACGACAAACAGACAACCAATTCACAGCCGTGCTTAAAAAAGTGGAAAAGAAACTGACACCAATACAGACAGAGATAAAGGAAAGAAAGAGGAACAAATATCTGCGAGATAAACAGGACTTTGACAACAATAAAATATTCACGTGGAATCCAAGACATATCAGACGCACGAGAAGACAGAGGAACCAAAAAAGATCAGCTGACTACTGGACTACAGATTCGGGATCAGACTCGAGTGACCCCGTAACCCATACCAGGACTTATCCGGCCCCGGCCATACCTGTGGCTAAGGAGGGTGCCATCCCTTTAGAAAGAGAATACGGAGGGGTAGGAAGAGGCACAAAAAGAGGTGCCAAACGGAAACATGTCTCCTGGCACCCATAGGAGAATATGCCCGAACATGCACCACAGGTAATGATCAACATCGGGGTACGGAGGGGGATGGGGAGATTATCAATTTGACACAATATGAATTAACACCTGCATGTATATCATTGTTGAGAAAAGGTCTTAATTTTTGTATATACACTGATTATGATCATAGTGAATTTCTGTCTGATCTGTACAAAGGCATAAGGAAACTTAACCTGAAGCGTTTTTTCTCGGGGAAGGAGGGTGTGTGTAGTATGGACCCACTGGTAGGCGAAACACCTGTGGAAGTAGGAAAACTGGGTTTTATGCTTAATCCAAGTTTTACTGACACCGATAGAGAGATGGTAGATGTCTTGATGGAGTTGCAGGGGATGGACCAGAGTAATGAGCCGATAGTCACTGGTGAGTTTAGAGGGGGTGTTCCATCTAAATTTAATCCCCCCTTGCCTGCTGGTAGTAGCCTCGATGTCTTTGCTCAAAATGTCATCAGAGATGTAAAAGCACTTATTTATCCGACCGAGAGGATGAATTTATCCAGAGAGGAATTACATGCATTAAAATGGTTAAAATTGAGCAAGGACATCGTGGTGAAACCAGCAGACAAGGGAGGGAATGTAGTATTAATTTCTAAAGAGTACTACTTAGAGGAGGCCTATCGACAGCTAGGGGATACCAATACCTATGTACAACTAAAAGGGGACCCCACTGTTGCCTACCAGAATAAGGTGAGAACGTTACTTAGAGAGGGTGTGGAGCGGGGAATTTTGAAACAAAAGTTTGCAGAAAAGCTCATGATAGAGCACCCCAAAAAACCATATTGGTACTGGATACCCAAGATCCATAAATCTATCGACCGACCCCCGGGTAGGCCAATAGTAGCTGGAAAGGAATCGGTATTGGAACCATTATCCAAGTACTTGGATTGGGTACTCCGCCCCCTATTAGTTAAAGTTCCATCG
Organism: Dendropsophus ebraccatus; assembly: GCF_027789765.1. Taxonomy (NCBI): domain Eukaryota; kingdom Metazoa; phylum Chordata; class Amphibia; order Anura; family Hylidae; genus Dendropsophus; species Dendropsophus ebraccatus. The sequence goes on along the minus strand of NW_027210096.1, from coordinate 3,611 downwards.
TATCTTCGTGATACGAGTGAATTATTGGAGATTCTGGATAATTTTTGTTGGCAGGATGACTTTTCACTGGTCAGTGTCGACGTTGAGAGCCTATACACCCGCATCCCTCAGGATGCGGGTGTGCAGGCTATCCGTCGGCACTTGCTATCCCTGGATCAATATGACACAGTTTACATTGATTTTTTGTGTGACATGTTGCGATTGGTGCTCACCCATAACTCGTTCCAGTTCGCTGACCGGTGGTACTGTCAGCGGGCTGGGACGGCGATGGGGACGCCGGTCGCACCTACTTTTGCAAATTTATTTTTGGCCGATCTTGAAAAAGATATTATTTTTTCCCCAAATAACCGGTTTTCTTTACACATAAAACTTTTTCTGAGATTTATCGATGACATATTGATCGTGTGGTCAGGCAATAAATCTCAATTCCATGAATTTTTGGATTATATGAACAACAACAATGTGAACATGCATTTTACATCTTGCTTCGGGGGCCAGAGTTTGGATTTTCTAGATGTGCACCTAGAAGTACGTGCTGGTACCTTATGTCTATCAGGTTTTCGCAAACCTACGGCCACTAATTCACTGTTGCGGTATGAGAGTTTTCATCCGCAGCATGTGAAGGAGGCCATACCGTATGGCCAGTTTGTTCGGCTACGCCGTATTAACAATTCAGATGAGGGGTTTGAAACCCAGGCTAATGAATTGAGAATACGTCTGACTAGTCGTGGTTATCCAGAAACAAATGTGAATAGGGCCTTAGAACGAGCCAGAGGTCTTACACGTAAGAATTTGATTTACTCGCGGAAAAATAAAAAGGATTCATCCAATAGGATGTTTTTTAGTTTCAGACATAGCCCGATGAACAACATTATAAAAACAGCTATCCACAAGAACTGGCATGTACTTGGTGAGGACGAACTCCTAAAGGAGGTCATGGGTGAACGTCCTGTAGTGGCTTTTAAAAGATGTACTAACCTTAGGGATGAATTGGTCCATGGTCGTATGGCAGCAGAGAGTAAATCTGGCAACTGGCTTAATCGTGACCTCCCAAAGGGTAATCACAAATGTGGTAGCTGCAGTTATTGCAGCTACATGAACAACACCCAATGGGTCTGTTTGGGAGGCCACGATATTTTTATTAATGATTTCATCACTTGCAGAACATCTTATGTTGTGTACGCGATTACCTGTAACTGTAAATTCTTCTATATAGGCAAAACAATAAGACCTTTGTTTAAACGTTTTTCAGAACATCTGCGCTCAATCAGAACAGGGAAGGGATGTCCTAAACTGATCCAACACTTTAGAGACAAACACCAGGGTGATGTATCAAACATGAAGTTTATGGGTTTGTTACGTATCAATAACTTGAAAACAGGTGGTGATAAACATACCTTATTATTGAAAAAAGAAATGGAATTCATCCTACGCACAGGAGCTTTGGGTCCGTTAGGTCTCAATGACCGCACAGATTTACAAGCAATATTATAAAATGGACTCTATGATGGCACTTTATTATATGATATTTAAAGTTATTGCTTATTTCTATTATATCCGAATGTTTGCATTATCATTGTTTTTATTTTCACTATTTATGGTGTGTTTCATATAGTTGTTATTTGTAACTGTACTGTCTCTTTAACTGCACACACGTATATAGAGGGGGTGGGTGTAGTAATGACGTATGGGCCAGGAGGAAGCGCGGTGAGAGCGCGAGCTATCGTAGCCTATGTTCTTGTTTGTATCCACGAGCATGTGAACAATAAATTACCACGAGCAAAGATTGGACGTGTGCCGCATCATCTTTATTCCTTTGCTATCACAGTATTAATAAGGTTTTTGCAGCTATCTGCATAACGTAATGGAGTAAATGTGTAAAAATTGAGGTCTATACTTATGTGCATGAAAAAATTACATCTATATTTAGGGGTAGTCTACTATTAGCATTCATGAAGGGTGGGATGGGGTCTCCTTTTACTAACCTTATTTCTTAGGAAGAATGGCCATGCACTGACCCATTCATTAGTGACATGTAGAGACGTATATATCCTTTCCCTAGATCAGCATTTCCCAACTGGGGTGCCAGGAGAAACCGCCAGGGGTTCCGCGGGATCCCGGTGGGAAAAGTGACACTGTCACTTTAAGCATTCCTAGAAGCTGCAGCTGCGCAGCTTCTAGGGATTCACAGATCACTTTGATGTTACACCCACTATGAGCGGGCAGAACATTAAAGTGAACAGATTGTAGGCGCAGGACCTGTCAGCGTCCTGCTCCTACATTCAATCCCATAGGCCGCCGGCACTTCATGCCAGAAGCCTATGGGACTCCAGGACATGACCTCTCCGGCAGCCGTGATGATGTGACGTCATCAAGCCTGCCGGAGGTTCCGTTCCCGCGGCTCGCAAGATGGAGCCCGAAGAGGAAGGAAGAGCTGCTCCCTGCAGCCACTCAGCTCAGATTAGGTGAGTATGATGTTTGTTTGTTTTTTAACTATTAGTGCACAGCAGGTGGGGCTCTTAGAAGTATGGGGTGCAAATCATGGGGGGCAATAATTACAAGGGGCAGAGCAGGAGGCATTATTATTGTATGAGGGTACACAGCAGGGGGCATTATTATTTGATGGGGGTACACAGCAGGGGGCATTATTAGTAAATGAGGGCACAGCAGGGGCATTATTTGATGGGGGTACATAGCAGGGGACATTATTAGTAAATGAGGGCACAGCATGGGCATTATTATTTAATGGAAGTACATAGCAGGGGGCATTATTAGTAAATGAGGGCACAGCAGGGGCATTATTATTTTATGGGGGTACACATCAGGGGGCATTATTAGTATATGAGGCCACAGCAGGGGATCCTCACACAGGGGGCAACCCACATTCCTACTCGCTTTACTGCACATAACACCAAACAGCGCAGTTACTACAGTTTGGGAGCCTATAGGAGGTAGAAAGGATAGGAAGTTGTTAGAAATGTGCAGAGCCTAAGATGTTTGTCTCGCAGGTTCTGAGGAGATGAATCGTAGCTGAAAGAAATAATCATGGAGGTCTAGGCCGGATAGAGAGGAAAAGGGAAAGTGTTGCCTCAGATTGAAGAAGACGTCACTTCTGAGTCACTGAATGACGTTTTTCGTATTTTGTAGAACATTATTTAGTAGGGGTGCCCCGAGGTATTTTTTTTCCCCGAGGTTTAAAAGGTTGGGAAGCACCGCCCTAGTTATTGGGATATAACTATTTGGTTGAGTATCTGCTCTTTTCCCTAATTATTCAGATGGGTGGGAATTTTAATTTAAAAAAGGAGTGTGAGGTTCAAGGGGGTGTAATTGATTCACACACCCTCGGTCTTATATGCACATCCCTGTGAGCCTGATTCATTATAGTGATGTTTCACATTCAGTGGAAGATGCAGATAGTCTACCAATGAGTAAAATCCTTACATTTTGGGAATGGAAGGACACAGCAAAAAAAGAAAAAACGTGTTGGAATTAGATCACCTAAGACTTATAAAATAATACAAAAACTATTTATTTATTTTTTTTATTATAATTTCAGGTCCTTAAGGTACATTCAAAAACAACTATCAAAGTAACTCCTCTAAAAGGAAAAG
>NW_027210095.1:0-115900 GCF_027789765.1 Dendropsophus ebraccatus | reverse complement strand
ATGATTGTCATCATGATGTCATCGATGATTGTCATCGATGATGTCATCGATGATTCATCGTTGATGTCATCAGTGATGTATCAATGTGTCATTGATGAGGTTATCAGTGATGTCATCAGTGATGTCATCGATGATGTCATCAGTGATGTCATTGATGATGTCATCAGTGATGTCATCGATGATGTCATCAGTGATGGTCATCAGTGATGTCATCGATGATGTCATCAGTGATGTCATCGATGATGTCATCAGTGATGTCATCGATGATGTCATCAGTGATGTCCATCGGTGATGTCATCGATGATGTCATCAGTGATGTCATCGGTGATGTCATCAGTGATGTCATCAATGATGTCATCGATGATGTCATCAGTGATGTCATTCGTTGATGTCATCGATGATGTCATCATGATTAATCGATGATGTCATCAGTGATGTCATCGATGATGTCATCGATGATGTCATAGTGATGTCATCGATGATGTCATCGATATGTCATCAGTGATGTCATCGATGATGTCATCGGTGATGTCATCGATGATGTCATCGGTTGAGTCATCGATGATGTCATCGATGATGTCATCGGTGATGTCATCGATGATGTCATCAGTGATGTCATCAGTGATGTCATCGTGATGTCATCGATGATGTCATCAGTGATGTCATCGATGATGTCATCAGTGATGTCATCGATGATGTTCATCAGTGATGTCAACGGTGAGGTGTCGATAAAGTTTAATTGTGTCAAATTATTGTTATCAGTGATCTCGGAAATGATGTCAACCAATATACTATTAATGATGTCATAATAGTGCTTTTAAAAGCACTATATTGTAATCCGTCTTCTTCTTCTTCCATCCATTGTTATGCGATTAATAAGCCCGAACCGCTTTGCGCACAGACTCGTCAGTACTTAAAACTGGTCAGTATTAAGCTGGTCTTCAAAGGGGGCACCTAAGTCTCTTTTAAAGGGACAATACTTAAGCTGCTCTTAAATGGACAGTATATAGGTACTTTAAAACTTTGGCACCTAAGTCGCTCCTTAGGGACTGTACCAAAGTTGCTCTGAAAGGGATTGTACCAAAGTTACTCATTGATGATCATCAGTGATGTCAACAATGAAATTGTCCAAAAGTTATATTGTTGTCAATGATTGTCATCAGTGATGTAATTGATGTCATCGATGATGTCATCAGTGAGGTTAACGATTATGTAATCGTGATGTTATCGATGATGTCATCAGTGATGTCATCAGTGATGTCATCAGTTATGTCATCGATGATGTCATCGGTGATGTCATCGATGATGTCATCGGTGATGTCATCGATGATGTCATCGGTGATGTCATCGATGATGTCATCAGTGATGTCATCGATGATGTCATCAGTGATGTCATCGATGATGTCATCAGTGATGTCATCGATGATGTCATCAGTGATGTCATCGATGATGTCATCAGTGATGTCATCGATGATGTCATCAGTGATGTCATCGATGATGTCATCGGTGATGTCATCGATGATGTCATCGATGATGTCATCAGTGATGTCATCGGTGATGTCATCTGTGATGCGTCCGATGATGTCATCTGATGTCATGTCCGATGATGTCATCAGTGATGTCATCTGTGATGTCATCGATGATGTCATCCAGTGATGTCATCAATGATGTCATCGATGATGTCATCAGTGATGTCATCCGGTGATGTCATCGGTGATGTCATCAGTGATGTCATCATGATGTCATCGATGATGTCATCAGTGATGTCATCGATGATGTCATCGATGATGTCATCATGATGTCATCGATTGATGTCATCAGTGATGTCATCGATGATGTCATCGATGATGTCATCAGTGATGTCATCGATGATGTCATCGTGATGTCATCAGTGAGTCATCGATGATGTCATCAGTGATGTCATCGATGATGTCATCGGTGATGTCATCGTGATGTCATCGATGATGTGTCATCAGTGATTGTCATCGATGATGTCATCAGTGATGTCATCGATGATGTCATCAGTGATGTCATCGATGATGTCATCAGTGATGTCATCGATGATGTCATCACTGATGTCATCGATGATGTCATCAGTGATGTCATCGATGATGTCATCGATGATGTCATCGATGATGTCATGGGTCATGATGTCATCAGTGATGTCATCGATGATGTCATCGATGATGTCATCGATGATGTCATCAGTGATGTCATCGATGATGTCATCAGTGATGTCATCGATGATGTCATCAGTGATGTCATCAGTGATGTCATCGATGATGTCATCAGTGATGTCATCGATGATGTCATCAGTGATGTCATCGATGATGTCATCAATGATGTCATCAGTGATGTCATCAATGATGTCATCGATGATGTCATCAGTGATGTCATCGATGATGTCATCGATGATGTCATCAATGATGTCATCGATGATGTCATCAGTGATGTCATCAATGATGTCATTGATGATGTCATCAGTGATGTCATCGATGATGTCATCGATGATGTCATCAGTGATGTCATCGATGATGTCATCAGTGATGTCATCGATGATGTCATCAGTGATGTCAACGGTGACGTTGTCGATAAAGTTATAATTGTTGTCAATTATTGTTATCAGTGATCTCGGAAATGATGTCAACCAATATACTATTAATGATGTCATAATAGTGCTTTTAAAAGCACTATATTGTAATCCGTCTTCTTCTTCTTCCATCCATTGTTATGCGATTAATACAGCCCGAACCGCTTGCGCACAGACTCCGTCAGTACTTAACTGGTCAGTACTTAAGCTGGTCTTCAAAGGATGGCACCTAAGTCTCTTTTAAAGGGACAATACTTAAGCTGCTCTTAAAGGGACAGTATATAGGTACTTTAAAACTTTGGCACCTAAGTCGCTCCTTAAGGGACTGTACCAAAGTGCTCTGAAAGGGATTGTACCAAAGTTACTCATTGATGATCATCAGTGATGTCAACAATGAAATGTCCATAAAGTTATTATTGTTGTCAATGATTGTCATCAGTGATGTAATTGATGTCATCGATGATGTCATCAGTGAGGTTAACGATTATGTAATCGGTGATGTCATCGATGATGTCATCAGTGATGTCATCAGTGATGTCATCAGTTATGTCATCGATGATGTCATCGGTGATGTCATCGATGATGTCATCGGTGAGTCATCGATGATGTCATCGATGATGTCATCGATGATGTCATCGTGATGTCATCGTGATGTCATCAGTGATGTCACGATGATGTCATCGTGATGTCATCGATGATGTCATCAGTGATGTCATCGATGATGTCATCAGTGATGTCATCGATGATGTCATCAGTGATGTCATCGATGATGTCATCAGTGATGTCATCGATGATGTCATCAGTGATGTCATCGATGATGTCATCAGTGATGTCATCGATGATGTCATCAGTGATGTCATCGATGATGTCATCAGTGATGTCATCGATGATGTCATCAGTGATGTCATCGATGATGTCATCAGTGATGTCATCAATGATGTCATCGATGATGTCATCAGTGATGTCATCGATGATGTCATCGATGATGTCATCAATGATGTCATCGATGATATCATCAGTGATGTCATCGATGATGTCATCGATGATGTCATCAGTGATGTCATCGATGATGTCATCAGTGATGTCATCGATGATGTCATCAGTGATGTCATCGATGATGTCATCAGTGATGTCATCGATGATGTCATCAGTGATGTCATCGATGATGTCATCAGTGATGTCATCGATGATGTCATCAGTGATGTCAACGGTGACGTTGTCGATAAAGTTATAATTGTTGTCAATTATTGTTATCAGTGATCTCGGAAATGATGTCAACCAATATACTATTAATGATGTCATAATAGTGCTTTTAAAAGCACTATATTGTAATCCGTCTTCTTCTTCTTCCATCCATTGTTATGCGATTAATACAGCCCGAACCGCTTTGCGCACAGACTCCGTCAGTACTTAAACTGGTCAGTACTTAAGCTGGTCTTCAAAGGATGGCACCTAAGTCTCTTTTAAAGGGACAATACTTAAGCTGCTCTTAAAGGGACAGTATATAGGTACTTTAAAACTTTGGACCTAAGTCGCTCCTTAAGGGACTGTACCAAAGTTGCTCTGAAAGGGATTGTACCAAAGTTACTCATTGATGATCATCAGTGATGTCAACAATGAAATTGTCCATAAAGTTATTATTGTTGTCAATGATTGTCATCAGTGATGTAATTGATGTCATCGATGATGTCATCAGTGAGGTTAACGATTATGTAATCGGTGATGTCAGATGATGTCATCAGTGATGTCATCAGTGATGTCATCATGTGATGTCATCAGTTATGTCATCGATGATGTCATCGGTGATGTCATCGATGATGTCATCGGTGATGTCATCGATGATGTCATCGGTGATGTCATCGATGATGTCATCAGTGATGTCATCGATGATGTCATCAGTGATGTCATCGATGATGTCATCAGTGATGTCATCGATGATGTCATCAGTGATGTCATCGATGATGTCATCAGTGATGTCATCGATGATGTCATCAGTGATGTCATCGATGATGTCATCAGTGATGTCATCGATGATGTCATCGATGATGTCATCGATGATGTCATCAGTGATGTCATCGGTGATGTCATCGATGATGTCATCATGATGTCATCGGTGATGTCATCAGTGATGTCATCAGTGATGTCATCGATGATGTCATCAGTGATGTCATCGATGATGTCATCGATGATGTCATCAATGATGTCATCGATGATGTCATCAGTGATGTCATCAATGATGTCATCGATGATGTCATCAGTGATGTCATCGATGATGTCATCGATGATGTCATCAGTGATGTCATCGATGATGTCATCGGTGATGTCATCGATGATGTCATCGGTGATGTCATCAATGATGTCATCGATGATGTCATAGTGATGCATCGATGATGTCATCAGTGATGTCATCGATGATGTCATCAGTGATGTCATCAGCTGATGTCATCAGTGATGTCATCGATGATGTCATCAGTGATGTCATCGATGATGTCATCAGTGATGTCATCGATGATGTCATCAGTGATTATCGATGATGTCATCGATGATGTCATCGTGATGTCATCGGTGATGTCATCGTGATGTCATCGATGATGTCATGGTGATGTCATCAGTGATGTCATCGAGATGTCATCGATGATGTCATCGTGATGTCACGATGATGTCATCAGTGATGTCATCGATGATGTCATCAGTATGTCATCCAGTTGATGTCATCCATGATTGTCACGATGATGTCATCAGTGATGTCATCGATGATGTCATCAGTGATGTCATCGATGATGTCATCAGTGATGTCATCGGTGGTCATCGATGATGTCATCAGTGATGTCATCGATGATGTCATCAGTGATGTCATCAGTGATGTCATCGATGATGTCATCAGTGATGTCATCGATGATGTCATGATGATGTCATCAATGATGTCATCGATGATGTCATCAGTGATGTCATCGATGATGTCATCGATGATGTCATCAGTGATGTCATCGATGATGTCATCGATGATGTCATCAGTGATGTCATCGATGATGTCATCGGTGATGTCATCGATGATGTCATCGGTGATGTCATCGATGATGTCATCGATGATGTCATCAGTGATGTCATCGATGATGTCATCAGTGATGTCATCAGTGATGTCATCGATGATGTCATCGATGATGTCATCAGTGATGTCATCGATGATGTCATCAGTGATGTCATCAGTGATGTCATCAGTGATGTCATCGATGATGTCATCAGTGATGTCATCGATGATGTCATCAGTGATGTCATCGATGATGTCATCGATGATGTCATCAGTTGATGTCATCGATGATGTCATCAGTGATGTCATCAGTGATGTCATCGATGATGTCATCGATGATGTCATCAGTGATGTCATCAGTGATGTCATCGATGATGTCATCGATGATGTCATCGATGATGTCATCAGTGATGTCATCGATATGTATCAGTGATGTCATCGATGATGTCATCAGTGATGTCATCAGTGATGTCATCGATGATGTCATCAGTGAGTAATCGATGATGTCATCAGTGATGTCATCGATGATGTCATCAATGATGTCATCAGTGATGTCATCAATGATGTCATCGATGATGTCATCAGTGATGTCATCGATGATGTCATCGATGATGTCATCAGTGATGTCATCGATGATGTCATCAGTGATGTCATCGATGATGTCATTGATGATGTCATCATGATGTCATCGATGATGTCATCGATGATGTCATCAGTGATGTCATCGATGATGTCATCAGTGATGTCATCGATGATGTCATCAGTGATGTCATCAGTGATGTCATCGATGATGTCATCAGTGATGTCATCGATGATGTCATCAGTGATGTCATCGATGATGTCATCAGTGATGTCATCGATGATGTCATCGATGATGTCATCATGATGTCATCGGTGATGTCATCAGTGATGTCATCAATGATGTCATCGATGATGTCATCAGTGATGTCATCGATGATGTCATCGATGATGTCATCAGTGATGTCATCGATGATGTCATCAGTGATGTCATCGATGATGTCATCGATGATGTCATCAGTGATGTCATCGATGATGTCATCGATGATGTCATCAGTGGATGTCATCGATGATGTCATCAGTGATGTCATCGATGATGTCATCGGTGATGTCATCGATGATGTCATCGATGATGTCATCAGTGATGTCATCGATGATGTCATCATGATGTCATCAGTGATGTCATCGATGATGTCATCGATGATGTCATCAGTGATGTCATGATGATGTCATCAGTGATGTCATCGATGATGTCATCAGTGATGTCAACGGTGACGTTGTCGATAAAGTTATAATTGTTGTCAATTATTGTTATCAGTGATCTCGGAAATGATGTCAACCAATATACTATTAATGATGTCATAATAGTGCTTTTAAAAGCACTATATTGTAATCCGTCTTCTTCTTCTTCCATCCATTGTTATGCGATTAATACAGCCCGAACCGCTTTGCGCACAGACTCCGTCAGTACTTAAACTGGTCAGTACTTAAGCTGGTCTTCAAAGGATGGCACCTAAGTCTCTTTTAAAGGGACAATACTTAAGCTGCTCTTAAAGGGACAGTATATAGGTACTTTAAAACTTTGGCACCTAAGTCGCTCCTTAAGGGACTGTACCAAAGTTGCTCTGAAAGGGATTGTACCAAAGTTACTCATTGATGATCATCAGTGATGTCAACAATGAAATTGTCCATAAAGTTATTATTGTTGTCAATGATTGTCATCAGTGATGTAATTGATGTCATCGATGATGTCATCAGTGAGGTTAACGATTATGTAATCGGTGATGTTCATCGATGATGTCATCAGTGATGTCATCAGTGATGTCATCAGTTATGTCATCGATGATGTCATCGGTGATGTCATCGATGATGTCATCGGTGATGTCATCGATGATGTCATCGGTGATGTCATCGATGATGTCATCAGTGATGTCATCGATGATGTCATCAGTGATGTCATCGATGATGTCATCAGTGATGTCATCGATGATGTCATCAGTGATGTCATCGATGATGTCATCAGTGATGTCATCGATGATGTCATCAGTGATGTCATCGATGATGTCATCGATGATGTCATCGATGATGTCATCGATGATGTCATCAGTGATGTCATCGGTGATGTCATCGATGATGTCATCAGTGATGTCATCGGTGATGTCATCGGTGATGTCATCAGTGATGTCATCAATGATGTCATCGATGATGTCATCATGATGTCATCGGTGATGTCATCGTGATGTCATCAGTGATGTCATCAATGATGTCATCGATGATGTCATCAGTGATGTCATCGATGATGTCATCGATGATGTCATCAATGATGTCATCGATGATGTCATCAGTGATGTCATCAATGATGTCATCGATGATGATGTCATCAGTGATGTCATCAGATGATGTCATCGATGATGTCATCAGTGATGTCATCGATGATGTCATCGGTGATGTCATCGATGATGTCATCAGTGATGTCATCGATGATGTCATCGATGATGTCATCAGTGATGTCATCGATGATGTCATCAGTGATGTCATCGTGATGTCATCAGTGATGTCATCAGTGATGTCATCAGTGATGTCATCGCTGATGTCATCAGTGATGTCATCGATGATGTCATCAGTGATGTCATCGATGATGTCATCGATGATGTCATCGATGATGTCATGGGTGATGTCATCATGATGTCATCGATGATGTCATCGATGATGTCATCGATGATGTCATCAGTGATGTCATCGATGATGTCATCAGTGATGTCATCGATGATGTCATCAGTGATGTCATCAGTGATGTCATCGATGATGTCATCAGTGATGTCATCGATGATGTCATCAGTGATGTCATCGATGATGTCATCAATGATGTCATCAGTGATGTCATCAATGATGTCATCGATGATGTCATCAGTGATGTCATCGATGATGTCATCGATGATGTCATCAATGATGTCATCGATGATGTCATCAGTGATGTCATCAATGATGTCATTGATGATGTCATCAGTGATGTCATCGATGATGTCATCGATGATGTCATCAGTGATGTCATCGATGATGTCATCAGTGATGTCATCGATGATGTCATCAGTGATGTCAACGGTGACGTGGTCGATAAAGTTATAATTGTTGTCAATTATTGTTATCAGTGATCTCGGAAATGATGTCAACCAATATACTATTAATGATGTCATAATAGTGCTTTTAAAAGCACTATATTGTAATCCGTCTTCTTCTTCTTCCATCCATTGTTATGCGATTAATACAGCCCGAACCGCTTTGCGCACAGACTCCGTCAGTACTTAAACTGGTCAGTACTTAAGCTGGTCTTCAAAGGATGGCACCTAAGTCTCTTTTAAAGGGACAATACTTAAGCTGCTCTTAAAGGGACAGTATATAGGTACTTTAAAACTTTGGCACCTAAGTCGCTCCTTAAGGGACTGTACCAAAGTTGCTCTGAAAGGGATTGTACCAAAGTTACTCATTGATGATCATCAGTGATGTCAACAATGAAATTGTCCATAAAGTTATTATTGTTGTCAATGATTGTCATCAGTGATGTAATTGATGTCATCGATGATGTCATCAGTGAGGTTAACGATTATGTAATCGGTGATGTCATCGATGATGTCATCAGTGATGTCATCAGTGATGTCATCAGTTATGTCATCGATGATGTCATCGGTGATGTCATCGATGATGTCATCGGTGATGTCATCGATGATGTCATCGATGATGTCATCGATGATGTCATCGGTGATGTCATCGGTGTGTCATCAGTGATGTCATCGATGATGTCATCGGTGATGTCATCGATGATGTCATCAATGATGTCATCGATGATGTCATCAGTGATGTCATCGATGATGTCATCAGTGATGTCATCGATGATGTCATCAGTGATGTCATCGATGATGTCATCAGTGATGTCATCGATGATGTCATCAGTGATGTCATCGATGATGTCATCAGTGATGTCATCGATGATGTCATCAGTGATGTCATCGATGATGTCATCAGTGATGTCATCGATGATGTCATCAGTGATGTCATCAATGATGTCATCGATGATGTCATCAGTGATGTCATCGATGATGTCATCGATGATGTCATCAATGATGTCATCGATGATATCATCAGTGATGTCATCGATGATGTCATCGATGATGTCATCAGTGATGTCATCGATGATGTCATCAGTGATGTCATCGATGATGTCATCAGTGATGTCATCGATGATGTCATCAGTGATGTCATCGATGATGTCATCAGTGATGTCATCGATGATGTCATCAGTGATGTCATCGATGATGTCATCAGTGATGTCAACGGTGACGTTGTCGATAAAGTTATAATTGTTGTCAATTATTGTTATCAGTGATCTCGGAAATGATGTCAACCAATATACTATTAATGATGTCATAATAGTGCTTTTAAAAGCACTATATTGTAATCCGTCTTCTTCTTCTTCCATCCATTGTTATGCGATTAATACAGCCCGAACCGCTTTGCGCACAGACTCCGTCAGTACTTAAACTGGTCAGTACTTAAGCTGGTCTTCAAAGGATGGCACCTAAGTCTCTTTTAAAGGGACAATACTTAAGCTGCTCTTAAAGGGACAGTATATAGGTACTTTAAAACTTTGGCACCTAAGTCGCTCCTTAAGGGACTGTACCAAAGTTGCTCTGAAAGGGATTGTACCAAAGTTACTCATTGATGATCATCAGTGATGTCAACAATGAAATTGTCCATAAAGTTATTATTGTTGTCAATGATTGTCATCAGTGATGTAATTGATGTCATCGATGATGTCATCAGTGAGGTTAACGATTATGTAATCGGTGATGTCATCGATGATGTCATCAGTGATGTCATCAGTGATGTCATCAGTTATGTCATCGATGATGTCATCGGTGATGTCATCGATGATGTCATCGGTGATGTCATCGATGATGTCATCGGTGATGTCATCGATGATGTCATCAGTGATGTCATCGATGATGTCATCAGTGATGTCATCGATGATGTCATCAGTGATGTCATCGATGATGTCATCAGTGATGTCATCGATGATGTCATCAGTGATGTCATCGATGATGTCATCAGTGATGTCATCGATGATGTCATCAGTGATGTCATCGATGATGTCATCGATGATGTCATCGATGATGTCATCAGTGATGTCATCGTGATGTCATCGATGATGTCATCAGTGATGTCATCGGTGATGTCATCAGTGATGTCATCAATGATGTCATCGATGATGTCATCAGTGATGTCATCGATGATGTCATCGATGATGTCATCAATGATGTCATCGATGATGTCATCAGTGATGTCATCAATGATGTCATCGATGATGTCATCAGTGATGTCATCGATGATGTCATCGATGATGTCATCAGTGATGTCATCGATGATGTCATCGTGATGTCATCGATGATGTCATCGGTGATGTCATCAATGATGTCATCGATGATGTCATCAGTGATGTCATCGATGATGTCATCAGTGATGTCATCGATGATGTCATCAGTGATGTCATCAGTGATGTCATCAGTGATGTCATCGATGATGTCATCAGTGATGTCATCGATGATGTCATCAGTGATGTCATCGATGATGTCATCGGTGATGTCATCGATGATGTCATCGATGATGTCATCAGTGATGTCATCGGTGATGTCATCGATGATGTCATCGATGATGTCATGGGTGATGTCATCAGTGATGTCATCGATGATGTCATCGATGATGTCATCGATGATGTCATCGATGATGTCATCAGTGATGTCATCGATGATGTCATCAGTGATGTCATCAGTGATGTCATCGATGATGTCATCAGTGATGTCATCGATGATGTCATCAGTGATGTCATCGATGATGTCATCAGTGATGTCATCGGTGATGTCATCGATGATGTCATCAGTGATGTCATCGGTGATGTCATCAGTGATGTCATCAATGATGTCATCGATGATGTCATCAGTGATGTCATCGATGATGTCATCGATGATGTCATCAATGATGTCATCGATGATGTCATCAGTGATGTCATCGATGATGTCATCGATGATGTCATCAGTGATGTCATCGATGATGTCATCGATGATGTCATCAGTGATGTCATCGATGATGTCATCGTGATGTCATCGATGATGTCATCGGTGATGTCATCGATGATGTCATCGATGATGTCATCAGTGATGTCATCGATGATGTCATCAGTGATGTCATCGAGTGATGTCATCGATGATGTCATCGATGATGTCATCAGTGATGTCATCGATGATGTCATCAGTGATGTCATCGATGATGTCATCAGTGATGTCAACGGTGACGTTGTCGATAAAGTTATAATTGTTGTCAATTATTGTTATCAGTGATCTCGGAAATGATGTCAACCAATATACTATTAATGATGTCATAATAGTGCTTTTAAAAGCACTATATTGTAATCCGTCTTCTTCTTCTTCCATCCATTGTTATGCGATTAATACAGCCCGAACCGCTTTGCGCACAGACTCCGTCAGTACTTAAACTGGTCAGTACTTAAGCTGGTCTTCAAAGGATGGCACCTAAGTCTCTTTTAAAGGGACAATACTTAAGCTGCTCTTAAAGGGACAGTATATAGGTACTTTAAAACTTTGGCACCTAAGTCGCTCCTTAAGGGACTGTACCAAAGTTGCTCTGAAAGGGATTGTACCAAAGTTACTCATTGATGATCATCAGTGATGTCAACAATGAAATTGTCCATAAAGTTATTATTGTTGTCAATGATTGTCATCAGTGATGTAATTGATGTCATCGATGATGTCATCAGTGAGGTTAACGATTATGTAATCGGTGATGTCATCGATGATGTCATCAGTGATGTCATCAGTTATGTCATCGATGATGTCATCGGTGATGTCATCGATGATGTCATCGGTGATGTCATCGATGATGTCATCGGTGATGTCATCGATGATGTCATCAGTGATGTCATCGATGATGTCATCAGTGATGTCATCGATGATGTCATCAGTGATGTCATCGATGATGTCATCAGTGATGTCATCGATGATGTCATCAGTGATGTCATCGATGATGTCATCAGTGATGTCATCGATGATGTCATCAGTGATGTCATCGATGATGTCATCGATGATGTCATCGATGATGTCATCAGTGATGTCATCGATGATGTCATCGATGATGTCATCAGTGATGTCATCGGTGATGTCATCAGTGATGTCATCAATGATGTCATCGATGATGTCATCAGTGATGTCATCGATGATGTCATCGATGATGTCATCAATGATGTCATCGATGATGTCATCAGTGATGTCATCAATGATGTCATCGATGATGTCATCAGTGATGTCATCGATGATGTCATCGATGATGTCATCAGTGATGTCATCGATGATGTCATCGGTGATGTCATCGATGATGTCATCGGTGATGTCATCGATGATGTCATCGATGATGTCATCAGTGATGTCATCGATGATGTCATCAGTGATGTCATCGATGATGTCATCAGTGATGTCATCAGTGATGTCATCAGTGATGTCATCGATGATGTCATCAGTGATGTCATCGATGATGTCATCAGTGATGTCATCGATGATGTCATCGGTGATGTCATCGATGATGTCATCGATGATGTCATCAGTGATGTCATCGGTGATGTCATCGATGATGTCATCGATGATGTCATCGGTGATGTCATCAGTGATGTCATCGATGATGTCATCGATGATGTCATCGATGATGTCATCAGTGATGTCATCGATGATGTCATCAGTGATGTCATCGATGATGTCATCAGTGATGTCATCAGTGATGTCATCGATGATGTCATCAGTGATGTCATCGATGATGTCATCAGTGATGTCATCGATGATGTCATCAATGATGTCATCAGTGATGTCATCAATGATGTCATCGATGATGTCATCAGTGATGTCATCGATGATGTCATCGATGATGTCATCAATGATGTCATCGATGATGTCATCAGTGATGTCATCAATGATGTCATCGATGATGTCATCAGTGATGTCATCGATGATGTCATCGATGATGTCATCAGTGATGTCATCGATGATGTCATCAGTGATGTCATCGATGATGTCATCAGTGATGTCATCAGTGATGTCATCGATGATGTCATCAGTGATGTCATCGATGATGTCATCAGTGATGTCATCGATGATGTCATCAGTGATGTCATCGGATGATGTCATCGATGATGTCATCAGTGATGTCATCGGTGATGTCATCAGTGATGTCATCAATGATGTCATCGATGATGTCATCAGTGATGTCATCGATGATGTCATCGATGATGTCATCAATGATGTCATCGATGATGTCATCAGTGATGTCATCGATGATGTCATCGATGATGTCATCAGTGATGTCATCGATGATGTCATCGATGATGTCATCAGTGATGTCATCGATGATGTCATCAGTGATGTCATCGATGATGTCATCGATGATGTCATCGATGATGTCATCGATGATGTCATCAGTGATGTCATCGATGATGTCATCAGTGATGTCATCAGTGATGTCATCGATGATGTCATCGATGATGTCATCAGTGATGTCATCGATGATGTCATCAGTGATGTCATCGATGATGTCATCAGTGATGTCAACGGTGACGTTGTCGATAAAGTTATAATTGTTGTCAATTATTGTTATCAGTGATCTCGGAAATGATGTCAACCAATATACTATTAATGATGTCATAATAGTGCTTTTAAAAGCACTATATTGTAATCCGTCTTCTTCTTCTTCCATCCATTGTTATGCGATTAATACAGCCCGAACCGCTTTGCGCACAGACTCCGTCAGTACTTAAACTGGTCAGTACTTAAGCTGGTCTTCAAAGGATGGCACCTAAGTCTCTTTTAAAGGGACAATACTTAAGCTGCTCTTAAAGGGACAGTATATAGGTACTTTAAAACTTTGGCACCTAAGTCGCTCCTTAAGGGACTGTACCAAAGTTGCTCTGAAAGGGATTGTACCAAAGTTACTCATTGATGATCATCAGTGATGTCAACAATGAAATTGTCCATAAAGTTATTATTGTTGTCAATGATTGTCATCAGTGATGTAATTGATGTCATCGATGATGTCATCAGTGAGGTTAACGATTATGTAATCGGTGATGTATCGATGATGTCATCAGTGATGTCATCAGTGATGTCATCAGTTATGTCATCGATGATGTCATCGGTGATGTCATCGATGATGTCATCGGTGATGTCATCGATGATGTCATCGGTGATGTCATCGATGATGTCATCAGTGATGTCATCGATGATGTCATCAGTGATGTCATCGATGATGTCATCAGTGATGTCATCGATGATGTCATCAGTGATGTCATCGATGATGTCATCAGTGATGTCATCGATGATGTCATCAGTGATGTCATCGATGATGTCATCGATGATGTCATCGATGATGTCATCGATGATGTCATCAGTGATGTCATCGGTGATGTCATCGATGATGTCATCAGTGATGTCATCGGTGATGTCATCGGTGATGTCATCAGTGATGTCATCAATGATGTCATCGATGATGTCATCAGTGATGTCATCGATGATGTCATCGATGATGTCATCAATGATGTCATCGATGATGTCATCAGTGATGTCATCAATGATGTCATCGATGATGTCATCAGTGATGTCATCGATGATGTCATCGATGATGTCATCAGTGATGTCATCGATGATGTCATCGGTGATGTCATCGATGATGTCATCGGTGATGTCATCGATGATGTCATCGATGATGTCATCAGTGATGTCATCGATGATGTCATCAGTGATGTCATCGATGATGTCATCAGTGATGTCATCAGTGATGTCATCAGTGATGTCATCGATGATGTCATCAGTGATGTCATCGATGATGTCATCAGTGATGTCATCGATGATGTCATCGATGATGTCATCGATGATGTCATGGGTGATGTCATCAGTGATGTCATCGATGATGTCATCGATGATGTCATCGATGATGTCATCAGTGATGTCATCGATGATGTCATCAGTGATGTCATCGATGATGTCATCAGTGATGTCATCAGTGATGTCATCGATGATGTCATCAGTGATGTCATCGATGATGTCATCAGTGATGTCATCGATGATGTCATCAATGATGTCATCAGTGATGTCATCAATGATGTCATCGATGATGTCATCAGTGATGTCATCGATGATGTCATCGATGATGTCATCAATGATTTCATCGATGATGTCATCAGTGATGTCATCAATGATGTCATTGATGATGTCATCAGTGATGTCATCGATGATGTCATCGATGATGTCATCAGTGATGTCATCGATGATGTCATCAGTGATGTCATCGATGATGTCATCAGTGATGTCAACGGTGACGTTGTCGATAAAGTTATAATTGTTGTCAATTATTGTTATCAGTGATCTCGGAAATGATGTCAACCAATATACTATTAATGATGTCATAATAGTGCTTTTAAAAGCACTATATTGTAATCCGTCTTCTTCTTCTTCCATCCATTGTTATGCGATTAATACAGCCCGAACCGCTTTGCGCACAGACTCCGTCAGTACTTAAACTGGTCAGTACTTAAGCTGGTCTTCAAAGGATGGCACCTAAGTCTCTTTTAAAGGGACAATACTTAAGCTGCTCTTAAAGGGACAGTATATAGGTACTTTAAAACTTTGGCACCTAAGTCGCTCCTTAAGGGACTGTACCAAAGTTGCTCTGAAAGGGATTGTACCAAAGTTACTCATTGATGATCATCAGTGATGTCAACAATGAAATTGTCCATAAAGTTATTATTGTTGTCAATGATTGTCATCAGTGATGTAATTGATGTCATCGATGATGTCATCAGTGAGGTTAACGATTATGTAATCGGTGATGTCATCGATGATGTCATCAGTGATGTCATCAGTGATGTCATCAGTTATGTCATCGATGATGTCATCGGTGATGTCATCGATGATGTCATCGGTGATGTCATCGATGATGTCATCGCTGATGTCATCGATGATGTCATCGGTGATGTCATCGGTGATGTCATCAGTGATGTCATCGATGATGTCATCGGTGATGTCATCGATGATGTCATCAATGATGTCATCGATGATGTCATCAGTGATGTCATCGATGATGTCATCAGTGATGTCATCGATGATGTCATCAGTGATGTCATCGATGATGTCATCAGTGATGTCATCGATGATGTCATCAGTGATGTCATCGATGATGTCATCAGTGATGTCATCGATGATGTCATCAGTGATGTCATCGATGATGTCATCAGTGATGTCATCGATGATGTCATCAGTGATGTCATCAATGATGTCATCGATGATGTCATCAGTGATGTCATCGATGATGTCATCGATGATGTCATCAATGATGTCATCGATGATGTCATCAGTGATGTCATCGATGATGTCATCGATGATGTCATCAGTGATGTCATCGATGATGTCATCAGTGATGTCATCGATGATGTCATCAGTGATGTCATCGATGATGTCATCAGTGATGTCATCGATGATGTCATCAGTGATGTCATCGATGATGTCATCAGTGATGTCATCGATGATGTCATCAGTGATGTCAACGGTGACGTTGTCGATAAAGTTATAATTGTTGTCAATTATTGTTATCAGTGATCTCGGAAATGATGTCAACCAATATACTATTAATGATGTCATAATAGTGCTTTTAAAAGCACTATATTGTAATCCGTCTTCTTCTTCTTCCATCCATTGTTATGCGATTAATACAGCCCGAACCGCTTTGCGCACAGACTCCGTCAGTACTTAAACTGGTCAGTACTTAAGCTGGTCTTCAAAGGATGGCACCTAAGTCTCTTTTAAAGGGACAATACTTAAGCTGCTCTTAAAGGGACAGTATATAGGTACTTTAAAACTTTGGCACCTAAGTCGCTCCTTAAGGGACTGTACCAAAGTTGCTCTGAAAGGGATTGTACCAAAGTTACTCATTGATGATCATCAGTGATGTCAACAATGAAATTGTCCATAAAGTTATTATTGTTGTCAATGATTGTCATCAGTGATGTAATTGATGTCATCGATGATGTCATCAGTGAGGTTAACGATTATGTAATCGGTGATGTCATCGATGATGTCATCAGTGATGTCATCAGTGATGTCATCAGTTATGTCATCGATGATGTCATCGGTGATGTCATCGATGATGTCATCGGTGATGTCATCGATGATGTCATCGTGATGTCATCGATGATGTCATCAGTGATGTCATCGATGATGTCATCAGTGATGTCATCGATGATGTCATCAGTGATGTCATCGATGATGTCATCAGTGATGTCATCGATGATGTCATCAGTGATGTCATCGATGATGTCATCAGTGATGTCATCGATGATGTCATCAGTGATGTCATCGATGATGTCATCGATGATGTCATCGATGATGTCATCAGTGATGTCATCGGTGATGTCATCGATGATGTCATCAGTGATGTCATCGGTGATGTCATCAGTGATGTCATCAATGATGTCATCGATGATGTCATCAGTGATGTCATCGATGATGTCATCGATGATGTCATCAATGATGTCATCGATGATGTCATCAGTGATGTCATCAATGATGTCATCGATGATGTCATCAGTGATGTCATCGATGATGTCATCGATGATGTCATCAGTGATGTCATCGATGATGTCATCGGTGATGTCATCGATGATGTCATCGGTGATGTCATCAATGATGTCATCGATGATGTCATCAGTGATGTCATCGATGATGTCATCAGTGATGTCATCGATGATGTCATCAGTGATGTCATCAGTGATGTCATCAGTGATGTCATCGATGATGTCATCAGTGATGTCATCGATGATGTCATCAGTGATGTCATCGATGATGTCATCGTGATGTCATCGATGATGTCATCGATGATGTCATCAGTGATGTCATCGGTGATGTCATCGATGATGTCATCGATGATGTCATCGGTGATGTCATCAGTGATGTCATCGATGATGTCATCGATGATGTCATCGATGATGTCATCAGTGATGTCATCGATGATGTCATCAGTGATGTCATCGATGATGTCATCAGTGATGTCATCAGTGATGTCATCGATGATATCATCAGTGATGTCATCGATGATGTCATCAGTGATGTCATCGATGATGTCATCAGTGATGTCATCGATGACATCATCGATGATGTCATCAGTGATGTCATCGGTGATGTCATCAGTGATGTCATCAATGATGTCATCGATGATGTCATCAGTGATGTCATCGTCGATGATGTCATCGATGATGTCATCAGTGATGTCATCGATGATGTCATCAGTGATGTCATCGATGATGTCATCAGTGATGTCATCGATGATGTCATCGATGATGTCATCAGTGATGTCATCGATGATGTCATCAGTGATGTCATCGATGATGTCATCGATGATGTCATCGATGATGTCATCGATGATGTCATCAGTGATGTCATCGATGATGTCATCAGTGATGTCATCAGTGATGTCATCGATGATGTCATCGATGATGTCATCAGTGATGTCATCGATGATGTCATCAGTGATGTCATCGATGATGTCATCAGTGATGTCAACGGTGACGTTGTCGATAAAGTTATAATTGTTGTCAATTATTGTTATCAGTGATCTCGGAAATGATGTCAACCAATATACTATTAATGATGTCATAATAGTGCTTTTAAAAGCACTATATTGTAATCCGTCTTCTTCTTCTTCCATCCATTGTTATGCGATTAATACAGCCCGAACCGCTTTGCGCACAGACTCCGTCAGTACTTAAACTGGTCAGTACTTAAGCTGGTCTTCAAAGGATGGCACCTAAGTCTCTTTTAAAGGGACAATACTTAAGCTGCTCTTAAAGGGACAGTATATAGGTACTTTAAAACTTTGGCACCTAAGTCGCTCCTTAAGGGACTGTACCAAAGTTGCTCTGAAAGGGATTGTACCAAAGTTACTCATTGATGATCATCAGTGATGTCAACAATGAAATTGTCCATAAAGTTATTATTGTTGTCAATGATTGTCATCAGTGATGTAATTGATGTCATCGATGATGTCATCAGTGAGGTTAACGATTATGTAATCGGTGATGTCATCGATGATGTCATCAGTGATGTCATCAGTGATGTCATCAGTTATGTCATCGATGATGTCATCGGTGATGTCATCGATGATGTCATCGGTGATGTCATCGATGATGTCATCGATGATGTCATCGATGATGTCATCGGTGATGTCATCGGTGATGTCATCAGTTATGTCATCGATGATGTCATCGGTGATGTCATCGATGATGTCATCAATGATGTCATCGATGATGTCATCAGTGATGTCATCGATGATGTCATCAGTGATGTCATCGATGATGTCATCAGTGATGTCATCGATGATGTCATCAGTGATGTCATCGATGATGTCATCAGTGATGTCATCGATGATGTCATCAGTGATGTCATCGATGATGTCATCAGTGATGTCATCGATGATGTCATCAGTGATGTCATCGATGATGTCATCAGTGATGTCATCAATGATGTCATCGATGATGTCATCAGTGATGTCATCGATGATGTCATCGATGATGTCATCAATGATGTCATCGATGATATCATCAGTGATGTCATCGATGATGTCATCGATGATGTCATCAGTGATGTCATCGATGATGTCATCAGTGATGTCATCGATGATGTCATCAGTGATGTCATCGATGATGTCATCAGTGATGTCATCGATGATGTCATCAGTGATGTCATCGATGATGTCATCAGTGATGTCATCGATGATGTCATCAGTGATGTCAACGGTGACGTTGTCGATAAAGTTATAATTGTTGTCAATTATTGTTATCAGTGATCTCGGAAATGATGTCAACCAATATACTATTAATGATGTCATAATAGTGCTTTTAAAAGCACTATATTGTAATCCGTCTTCTTCTTCTTCCATCCATTGTTATGCGATTAATACAGCCCGAACCGCTTTGCGCACAGACTCCGTCAGTACTTAAACTGGTCAGTACTTAAGCTGGTCTTCAAAGGATGGCACCTAAGTCTCTTTTAAAGGGACAATACTTAAGCTGCTCTTAAAGGGACAGTATATAGGTACTTTAAAACTTTGGCACCTAAGTCGCTCCTTAAGGGACTGTACCAAAGTTGCTCTGAAAGGGATTGTACCAAAGTTACTCATTGATGATCATCAGTGATGTCAACAATGAAATTGTCCATAAAGTTATTATTGTTGTCAATGATTGTCATCAGTGATGTAATTGATGTCATCGATGATGTCATCAGTGAGGTTAACGATTATGTAATCGGTGATGTCATCGATGATGTCATCAGTGATGTCATCAGTGATGTCATCAGTTATGTCATCGATGATGTCATCGGTGATGTCATCGATGATGTCATCGGTGATGTCATCGATGATGTCATCGGTGATGTCATCGATGATGTCATCAGTGATGTCATCGATGATGTCATCAGTGATGTCATCGATGATGTCATCAGTGATGTCATCGATGATGTCATCAGTGATGTCATCGATGATGTCATCAGTGATGTCATCGATGATGTCATCAGTGATGTCATCGATGATGTCATCAGTGATGTCATCGATGATGTCATCGATGATGTCATCGATGATGTCATCAGTGATGTCATCGGTGATGTCATCGATGATGTCATCAGTGATGTCATCGGTGATGTCATCAGTGATGTCATCAATGATGTCATCGATGATGTCATCAGTGATGTCATCGATGATGTCATCGATGATGTCATCAATGATGTCATCGATGATGTCATCAGTGATGTCATCAATGATGTCATCGATGATGTCATCAGTGATGTCATCGATGATGTCATCGATGATGTCATCAGTGATGTCATCGATGATGTCATCAGTGATGACATCGATGATGTCATCGGTGATGTCATCAATGATGTCATCGATGATGTCATCAGTGATGTCATCGATGATGTCATCAGTGATGTCATCGATGATGTCATCAGTGATGTCATCAGTGATGTCATCAGTGATGTCATCGATGATGTCATCAGTGATGTCATCGATGATGTCATCAGTGATGTCATCGATGATGTCATCGGTGATGTCATCGATGATGTCATCGGTGATGTCATCAGTGATGTCATCGGTGATGTCATCGATGATGTCATCGATGATGTCATGGGTGATGTCATCAGTGATGTCATCGATGATGTCATCGATGATGTCATCGATGATGTCATCAGTGATGTCATCGATGATGTCATCAGTGATGTCATCGATGATGTCATCAGTGATGTCATCAGTGATGTCATCAGTGATGTCATCGATGATGTCATCAGTGATGTCATCGATGATGTCATCAGTGATGTCATCGATGATGTCATCAGTGATGTCATCGTGATGTCATCGATGATGTCATCAGTGATGTCATCGATGATGTCATCAGTGATGTCATCGATGATGTCATCGATGATGTCATCAGTGATGTCATCGATGATGTCATCGATGATGTCATCAGTGATGTCATCGATGATGTCATCAGTGATGTCATCGATGATGTCATCGATGATGTCATCAGTGATGTCATCGATGATGTCATCGATGATGTCATCAGTGATGTCATCGATGATGTCATCGGTGATGTCATCGATGATGTCATCGGTGATGTCATCGATGATGTCATCGATGATGTCATCAGTGATGTCATCGATGATGTCATCAGTGATGTCATCAGTGATGTCATCGATGATGTCATCGATGATGTCATCAGTGATGTCATCGATGATGTCATCAGTGATGTCATCGATGATGTCATCAGTGATGTCAACGGTGACGTTGTCGATAAAGTTATAATTGTTGTCAATTATTGTTATCAGTGATCTCGGAAATGATGTCAACCAATATACTATTAATGATGTCATAATAGTGCTTTTAAAAGCACTATATTGTAATCCGTCTTCTTCTTCTTCCATCCATTGTTATGCGATTAATACAGCCCGAACCGCTTTGCGCACAGACTCCGTCAGTACTTAAACTGGTCAGTACTTAAGCTGGTCTTCAAAGGATGGCACCTAAGTCTCTTTTAAAGGGACAATACTTAAGCTGCTCTTAAAGGGACAGTATATAGGTACTTTAAAACTTTGGCACCTAAGTCGCTCCTTAAGGGACTGTACCAAAGTTGCTCTGAAAGGGATTGTACCAAAGTTACTCATTGATGATCATCAGTGATGTCAACAATGAAATTGTCCATAAAGTTATTATTGTTGTCAATGATTGTCATCAGTGATGTAATTGATGTCATCGATGATGTCATCAGTGAGGTTAACGATTATGTAATCGGTGATGTCATCGATGATGTCATCAGTGATGTCATCAGTGATGTCATCGATGATGTCATCGGTGATGTCATCGATGATGTCATCGGTGATGTCATCGATGATGTCATCGGTGATGTCATCGATGATGTCATCAGTGATGTCATCGATGATGTCATCAGTGATGTCATCGATGATGTCATCAGTGATGTCATCGATGATGTCATCAGTGATGTCATCGATGATGTCATCAGTGATGTCATCGATGATGTCATCAGTGATGTCATCGATGATGTCATCAGTGATGTCATCGATGATGTCATCGATGATGTCATCGATGATGTCATCAGTGATGTCATCGTGATGTCATCGATGATGTCATCAGTGATGTCATCGTGATGTCATCAGTGATGTCATCAATGATGTCATCGATGATGTCATCAGTGATGTCATCGATGATGTCATCGATGATGTCATCAATGATGTCATCGATGATGTCATCAGTGATGTCATCAATGATGTCATCGATGATGTCATCAGTGATGTCATCGATGATGTCATCGATGATGTCATCAGTGATGTCATCGATGATGTCATCAGTGATGTCATCGATGATGTCATCGGTGATGTCATCGATGATGTCATCGATGATGTCATCAGTGATGTCATCGATGATGTCATCAGTGATGTCATCGATGATGTCATCAGTGATGTCATCAGTGATGTCATCAGTGATGTCATCGATGATGTCATCAGTGATGTCATCGATGATGTCATCAGTGATGTCATCGATGATGTCATCGGTGATGTCATCGATGATGTCATCGATGATGTCATCAGTGATGTCATCGGTGATGTCATCGATGATGTCATCGATGATGTCATCGGTGATGTCATCAGTGATGTCATCGATGATGTCATCGATGATGTCATCGATGATGTCATCAGTGATGTCATCGATGATGTCATCAGTGATGTCATCGATGATGTCATCAGTGATGTCATCAGTGATGTCATCGATGATGTCATCAGTGATGTCATCGATGATGTCATCAGTGATGTCATCGATGATGTCATCAATGATGTCATCAGTGATGTCATCAATGATGTCATCGATGATGTCATCAGTGATGTCATCGATGATGTCATCGATGATGTCATCAATGATGTCATCGATGATGTCATCAGTGATGTCATCAATGATGTCATGATGATGTCATCAGTGATGTCATCGATGATGTCATCGATGATGTCATCAGTGATGTCATCGATGATGTCATCAGTGATGTCATCGATGATGTCATCAGTGATGTCATCATGATGTCATCGATGATGTCATCAGTGATGTCATCGATGATGTCATCAGTGATGTCATCGATGATGTCATCAGTGATGTCATCGGTGATGTCATCGATGATGTCATCAGTGATGTCATCGATGATGTCATCAGTGATGTCATCGATGATGTCATCGATGATGTCATCAGTGATGTCATCGATGATGTCATCAGTGATGTCATCGATGATGTCATCATGATGTCATCGATGATGTCATCGATGATGTCATCAGTGATGTCATCGATGATGTCATCGATGATGTCATCATGTCATCGATGATGTCATCAGTGATGTCATCGATGATGTCATCAGTGATGTCATCGATGATGTCATCGATGATGTCATCATGATGTCATCGATGATGTCATCGGTGATGTCATCGATGATGTCATCGATGATGTCATCAGTGATGTCATCGATGATGTCATCAGTGATGTCATCAGTGAAGTCATCGATGATGTCATCGATGATGTCATCAGTGATGTCATCGATGATGTCATCAGTGATGTCATCGATGATGTCATCAGTGATGTCAACGGTGACGTTGTCGATAAAGTTATAATTGTTGTCAATTATTGTTATCAGTGATCTCGGAAATGATGTCAACCAATATACTATTAATGATGTCATAATAGTGCTTTTAAAAGCACTATATTGTAATCCGTCTTCTTCTTCTTCCATCCATTGTTATGCGATTAATACAGCCCGAACCGCTTTGCGCACAGACTCCGTCAGTACTTAAACTGGTCAGTACTTAAGCTGGTCTTCAAAGGATGGCACCTAAGTCTCTTTTAAAGGGACAATACTTAAGCTGCTCTTAAAGGGACAGTATATAGGTACTTTAAAACTTTGGCACCTAAGTCGCTCCTTAAGGGACTGTACCAAAGTTGCTCTGAAAGGGATTGTACCAAAGTTACTCATTGATGATCATCAGTGATGTCAACAATGAAATTGTCCATAAAGTTATTATTGTTGTCAATGATTGTCATCAGTGATGTAATTGATGTCATCGATGATGTCATCAGTGAGGTTAACGATTATGTAATCGGTGATGTTATCGATGATGTCATCAGTGATGTCATCAGTGATGTCATCAGTTATGTCATCGATGATGTCATCGGTGATGTCATCGATGATGTCATCGGTGATGTCATCGATGATGTCATCGGTGATGTCATCGATGATGTCATCAGTGATGTCATCGATGATGTCATCAGTGATGTCATCGATGATGTCATCAGTAATGTCATCGATGATGTCATCAGTGATGTCATCGATGATGTCATCAGTGATGTCATCGATGATGTCATCAGTGATGTCATCGATGATGTCATCGATGATGTCATCGATGATGTCATCGATGATGTCATCAGTGATGTCATCGGTGATGTCATCGATGATGTCATCAGTGATGTCATCGGTGATGTCATCGGTGATGTCATCAGTGATGTCATCAATGATGTCATCGATGATGTCATCAGTGATGTCATCGGTGATGTCATCGGTGATGTCATCAGTGATGTCATCAATGATGTCATCGATGATGTCATCAGTGATGTCATCGATGATGTCATCGATGATGTCATCGATGATGTCATCGATGATGTCATCAGTGATGTCATCGATGATGTCATCGATGATGTCATCAGTGATGTCATCGATGATGTCATCGATGATGTCATCAGTGATGTCATCGATGATGTCATCGGTGATGTCATCGATGATGTCATCGGTGATGTCATCGATGATGTCATCGATGATGTCATCAGTGATGTCATCGATGATGTCATCAGTGATGTCATCGATGATGTCATCAGTGATGTCATCAGTGATGTCATCAGTGATGTCATCGATGATGTCATCAGTGATGTCATCGATGATGTCATCAGTGATGTCATCGATGATGTCATCGATGATGTCATCGATGATGTCATCGGTGATGTCATCAGTGATGTCATCGATGATGTCATCGATGATGTCATCGATGATGTCATCATCAGTGATGTCATCGATGATGTCATCAGTGATGTCATCGATGATGTCATCAGTGATGTCATCAGTGATGTCATCGATGATGTCATCAGTGATGTCATCGATGATGTCATCAGTGATGTCATCGATGATGTCATCAGTGATGTCATCAATGATGTCATTGATGATGTCATCAGTGATGTCATCGATGATGTCATCGATGATGTCATCAGTGATGTCATCGATGATGTCATCAGTGATGTCATCGATGATGTCATCAGTGATGTCAACGGTGACGTTGTCGATAAAGTTATAATTGTTGTCAATTATTGTTATCAGTGATCTCGGAAATGATGTCAACCAATATACTATTAATGATGTCATAATAGTGCTTTTAAAAGCACTATATTGTAATCCGTCTTCTTCTTCTTCCATCCATTGTTATGCGATTAATACAGCCCGAACCGCTTTGCGCACAGACTCCGTCAGTACTTAAACTGGTCAGTACTTAAGCTGGTCTTCAAAGGATGGCACCTAAGTCTCTTTTAAAGGGACAATACTTAAGCTGCTCTTAAAGGGACAGTATATAGGTACTTTAAAACTTTGGCACCTAAGTCGCTCCTTAAGGGACTGTACCAAAGTTGCTCTGAAAGGGATTGTACCAAAGTTACTCATTGATGATCATCAGTGATGTCAACAATGAAATTGTCCATAAAGTTATTATTGTTGTCAATGATTGTCATCAGTGATGTAATTGATGTCATCGATGATGTCATCAGTGAGGTTAACGATTATGTAATCGGTGATGTCATCGATGATGTCATCAGTGATGTCATCAGTGATGTCATCAGTTATGTCATCGATGATGTCATCGGTGATGTCATCGATGATGTCATCGGTGATGTCATCGATGATGTCATCGATGATGTCATCGATGATGTCATCGGTGATGTCATCGGTGATGTCATCAGTGATGTCATCGATGATGTCATCGGTGATGTCATCGATGATGTCATCGATGATGTCATCGATGATGTCATCGATGATGTCATCAGTGATGTCATCAGTGATGTCATCGATGATGTCATCAGTGATGTCATCGATGATGTCATCAGTGATGTCATCGATGATGTCATCAGTGATGTCATCGATGATGTCATCAGTGATGTCATCGATGATGTCATCAGTGATGTCATCGATGATGTCATCAGTGATGTCATCGATGATGTCATCAGTGATGTCATCGATGATGTCATCAGTGATGTCATCAATGATGTCATCGATGATGTCATCAGTGATGTCATCGATGATGTCATCGATGATGTCATCAATGATGTCATCGATGATATCATCAGTGATGTCATCGATGATGTCATCGATGATGTCATCAGTGATGTCATCGATGATGTCATCAGTGATGTCATCGATGATGTCATCAGTGATGTCATCGATGATGTCATCAGTGATGTCATCGATGATGTCATCAGTGATGTCATCGATGATGTCATCAGTGATGTCATCGATGATGTCATCAGTGATGTCAACGGTGACGTTGTCGATAAAGTTATAATTGTTGTCAATTATTGTTATCAGTGATCTCGGAAATGATGTCAACCAATATACTATTAATGATGTCATAATAGTGCTTTTAAAAGCACTATATTGTAATCCGTCTTCTTCTTCTTCCATCCATTGTTATGCGATTAATACAGCCCGAACCGCTTTGCGCACAGACTCCGTCAGTACTTAAACTGGTCAGTACTTAAGCTGGTCTTCAAAGGATGGCACCTAAGTCTCTTTTAAAGGGACAATACTTAAGCTGCTCTTAAAGGGACAGTATATAGGTACTTTAAAACTTTGGCACCTAAGTCGCTCCTTAAGGGACTGTACCAAAGTTGCTCTGAAAGGGATTGTACCAAAGTTACTCATTGATGATCATCAGTGATGTCAACAATGAAATTGTCCATAAAGTTATTATTGTTGTCAATGATTGTCATCAGTGATGTAATTGATGTCATCGATGATGTCATCAGTGAGGTTAACGATTATGTAATCGGTGATGTCATCGATGATGTCATCAGTGATGTCATCAGTGATGTCATCAGTTATGTCATCGATGATGTCATCGGTGATGTCATCGATGATGTCATCGGTGATGTCATCGATGATGTCATCGGTGATGTCATCGATGATGTCATCAGTGATGTCATCGATGATGTCATCAGTGATGTCATCGATGATGTCATCAGTGATGTCATCGATGATGTCATCAGTGATGTCATCGATGATGTCATCAGTGATGTCATCGATGATGTCATCAGTGATGTCATCGATGATGTCATCAGTGATGTCATCGATGATGTCATCGATGATGTCATCGATGATGTCATCAGTGATGTCATCGGTGATGTCATCGATGATGTCATCAGTGATGTCATCGGTGATGTCATCAGTGATGTCATCAATGATGTCATCGATGATGTCATCAGTGATGTCATCGATGATGTCATCGATGATGTCATCAATGATGTCATCGATGATGTCATCAGTGATGTCATCAATGATGTCATCGATGATGTCATCAGTGATGTCATCGATGATGTCATCGATGATGTCATCAGTGATGTCATCGATGATGTCATCGGTGATGTCATCGATGATGTCATCGGTGATGTCATCAATGATGTCATCGATGATGTCATCAGTGATGTCATCGATGATGTCATCGGTGATGTCATCGATGATGTCATCAGTGATGTCATCAGTGATGTCATCAGTGATGTCATCGATGATGTCATCAGTGATGTCATCGATGATGTCATCAGTGATGTCATCGATGATGTCATCGGTGATGTCATCGATGATGTCATCGATGATGTCATCAGTGATGTCATCGGTGATGTCATCGATGATGTCATCGATGATGTCATGGTGATGTCATCAGTGATGTCATCGATGATGTCATCGATGATGTCATCGATGATGTCATCAGTGATGTCATCGATGATGTCATCAGTGATGTCATCGATGATGTCATCAGTGATGTCATCAGTGATGTCATCGATGATGTCATCAGTGATGTCATCGATGATGTCATCAGTGATGTCATCGATGATGTCATCAGTGATGTCATCGGTGATGTCATCGATGATGTCATCAGTGATGTCATCGGTGATGTCATCGGTGATGTCATCGATGATGTCATCGATGATGTCATCGGTGATGTCATCGATGATGTCATCGATGATGTCATCAATGATGTCATCGATGATGTCATCAGTGATGTCATCGATGATGTCATCGATGATGTCATCAGTGATGTCATCGATGATGTCATCGATGATGTCATCAGTGATGTCATCGATGATGTCATCGGTGATGTCATCGATGATGTCATCGGTGATGTCATCGATGATGTCATCGATGATGTCATCAGTGATGTCATCGATGATGTCATCAGTGATGTCATCAGTGATGTCATCGATGATGTCATCGATGATGTCATCAGTGATGTCATTGATGATGTCATCAGTGATGTCATCGATGATGTCATCAGTGATGTCAACGGTGACGTTGTCGATAAAGTTATAATTGTTGTCAATTATTGTTATCAGTGATCTCGGAAATGATGTCAACCAATATACTATTAATGATGTCATAATAGTGCTTTTAAAAGCACTATATTGTAATCCGTCTTCTTCTTCTTCCATCCATTGTTATGCGATTAATACAGCCCGAACCGCTTTGCGCACAGACTCCGTCAGTACTTAAACTGGTCAGTACTTAAGCTGGTCTTCAAAGGATGGCACCTAAGTCTCTTTTAAAGGGACAATACTTAAGCTGCTCTTAAAGGGACAGTATATAGGTACTTTAAAACTTTGGCACCTAAGTCGCTCCTTAAGGGACTGTACCAAAGTTGCTCTGAAAGGGATTGTACCAAAGTTACTCATTGATGATCATCAGTGATGTCAACAATGAAATTGTCCATAAAGTTATTATTGTTGTCAATGATTGTCATCAGTGATGTAATTGATGTCATCGATGATGTCATCAGTGAGGTTAACGATTATGTAATCGGTGATGTCATCGATGATGTCATCAGTGATGTCATCAGTTATGTCATCGATGATGTCATCGGTGATGTCATCGATGATGTCATCGGTGATGTCATCGATGATG
Source organism: Dendropsophus ebraccatus (assembly GCF_027789765.1). Lineage (NCBI taxonomy): Eukaryota > Metazoa > Chordata > Amphibia > Anura > Hylidae > Dendropsophus > Dendropsophus ebraccatus. The sequence continues at coordinate 85,369 of NW_027210095.1, read as the reverse complement.
TCATCGGTGATGTCATCGATGATGTCATCAGTGATGTCATCGATGATGTCATCAGTGATGTCATCGATGATGTCATCAGTGATGTCATCGATGATGTCATCAGTGATGTCATCGATGATGTCATCAGTGATGTCATCGATGATGTCATCAGTGATGTCATCGATGATGTCATCAGTGATGTCATCGATGATGTCATCGATGATGTCATCGATGATGTCATCAGTGATGTCATCGGTGATGTCATCGATGATGTCATCAGTGATGTCATCGGTGATGTCATCAGTGATGTCATCAATGATGTCATCGATGATGTCATCAGTGATGTCATCGATGATGTCATCGATGATGTCATCAATGATGTCATCGATGATGTCATCAGTGATGTCATCAATGATGTCATCGATGATGTCATCAGTGATGTCATCGATGATGTCATCGATGATGTCATCAATGATGTCATCGATGATGTCATCAGTGATGTCATCGATGATGTCATCGGTGATGTCATCGATGATGTCATCGATGATGTCATCAGTGATGTCATCGATGATGTCATCAGTGATGTCATCGATGATGTCATCAGTGATGTCATCAGTGATGTCATCAGTGATGTCATCGATGATGTCATCAGTGATGTCATCGATGATGTCATCAGTGATGTCATCGATGATGTCATCGGTGATGTCATCGATGATGTCATCGATGATGTCATCAGTGATGTCATCGGTGATGTCATCGATGATGTCATCGATGATGTCATGGGTGATGTCATCAGTGATGTCATCGATGATGTCATCGATGATGTCATCGATGATGTCATCAGTGATGTCATCGATGATGTCATCAGTGATGTCATCGATGATGTCATCAGTGATGTCATCAGTGATGTCATCGATGATGTCATCAGTGATGTCATCGATGATGTCATCAGTGATGTCATCGATGATGTCATCAATGATGTCATCAGTGATGTCATCAATGATGTCATCGATGATGTCATCAGTGATGTCATCGATGATGTCATCGATGATGTCATCAATGATGTCATCGATGATGTCATCAGTGATGTCATCAATGATGTCATCGATGATGTCATCAGTGATGTCATCGATGATGTCATCGATGATGTCATCAGTGATGTCATCGATGATGTCATCAGTGATGTCATCGATGATGTCATCAGTGATGTCATCAGTGATGTCATCGATGATGTCATCAGTGATGTCATCGATGATGTCATCAGTGATGTCATCGATGATGTCATCAGTGATGTCATCGATGATGTCATCGATGATGTCATCGTGATGTCATCGTGATGTCATCAGTGATGTCATCGATGATGTCATCGATGATGTCATCAGTGATGTCATCGATGATGTCATCGATGATGTCATCAGTGATGTCATCGATGATGTCATCAGTGATGTCATCGATGATGTCATCGATGATGTCATCAGTGATGTCATCGTGATGTCATCGATGATGTCATCAGTGATGTCATCGATGATGTCATCGGTGATGTCATCGATGATGTCATCGTGATGTCATCGATGATGTCATCGATGATGTCATCAGTGATGTCATCGATGATGTCATCAGTGATGTCATCAGTGATGTCATCGATGATGTCATCGATGATGTCATCAGTGATGTCATCGATGATGTCATCAGTGATGTCATCGATGATGTCATCAGTGATGTCAACGGTGACGTTGTCGATAAAGTTATAATTGTTGTCAATTATTGTTATCAGTGATCTCGGAAATGATGTCAACCAATATACTATTAATGATGTCATAATAGTGCTTTTAAAAGCACTATATTGTAATCCGTCTTCTTCTTCTTCCATCCATTGTTATGCGATTAATACAGCCCGAACCGCTTTGCGCACAGACTCCGTCAGTACTTAAACTGGTCAGTACTTAAGCTGGTCTTCAAAGGATGGCACCTAAGTCTCTTTTAAAGGGACAATACTTAAGCTGCTCTTAAAGGGACAGTATATAGGTACTTTAAAACTTTGGCACCTAAGTCGCTCCTTAAGGGACTGTACCAAAGTTGCTCTGAAAGGGATTGTACCAAAGTTACTCATTGATGATCATCAGTGATGTCAACAATGAAATTGTCCATAAAGTTATTATTGTTGTCAATGATTGTCATCAGTGATGTAATTGATGTCATCGATGATGTCATCAGTGAGGTTAACGATTATGTAATCGGTGATGTCATCGATGATGTCATCAGTGATGTCATCAGTGATGTCATCAGTTATGTCATCGATGATGTCATCGGTGATGTCATCGATGATGTCATCGGTGATGTCATCGATGATGTCATCGGTGATGTCATCGATGATGTCATCAGTGATGTCATCGATGATGTCATCAGTGATGTCATCGATGATGTCATCAGTGATGTCATCGATGATGTCATCAGTGATGTCATCGATGATGTCATCAGTGATGTCATCGATGATGTCATCAGTGATGTCATCGATGATGTCATCGATGATGTCATCGATGATGTCATCGATGATGTCATCAGTGATGTCATCGGTGATGTCATCGATGATGTCATCAGTGATGTCATCGATGATGTCATCGATGATGTCATCAGTGATGTCATCAATGATGTCATCGATGATGTCATCAGTGATGTCATCGATGATGTCATCGAGTGATGTCATCAGTGATGTCATCAATGATGTCATCGATGATGTCATCAGTGATGTCATCGATGATGTCATCGATGATGTCATCAATGATGTCATCGATGATGTCATCAGTGATGTCATCAATGATGTCATCGATGATGTCATCAGTGATGTCATCGATGATGTCATCGATGATGTCATCAGTGATGTCATCGATGATGTCATCAGTGATGTCATCGATGATGTCATCGGTGATGTCATCGATGATGTCATCGATGATGTCATCAGTGATGTCATCGATGATGTCATCAGTGATGTCATCGATGATGTCATCAGTGATGTCATCAGTGATGTCATCAGTGATGTCATCGATGATGTCATCAGTGATGTCATCGATGATGTCATCAGTGATGTCATCGATGATGTCATCGATGATGTCATCGATGATGTCATCGGTGATGTCATCAGTGATGTCATCGATGATGTCATCGATGATGTCATCGATGATGTCATCAGTGATGTCATCGATGATGTCATCAGTGATGTCATCGATGATGTCATCAGTGATGTCATCAGTGATGTCATCGATGATGTCATCAGTGATGTCATCGATGATGTCATCAGTGATGTCATCGATGATGTCATCAATGATGTCATCAGTGATGTCATCAATGATGTCATCGATGATGTCATCAGTGATGTCATCGATGATGTCATCGATGATGTCATCAATGATGTCATCGATGATGTCATCAGTGATGTCATCAATGATGTCATGATGATGTCATCAGTGATGTCATCGATGATGTCATCGATGATGTCATCAGTGATGTCATCGATGATGTCATCAGTGATGTCATCGATGATGTCATCAGTGATGTCAACGGTGACGTTGTCGATAAAGTTATAATTGTTGTCAATTATTGTTATCAGTGATCTCGGAAATGATGTCAACCAATATACTATTAATGATGTCATAATAGTGCTTTTAAAAGCACTATATTGTAATCCGTCTTCTTCTTCTTCCATCCATTGTTATGCGATTAATACAGCCCGAACCGCTTTGCGCACAGACTCCGTCAGTACTTAAACTGGTCAGTACTTAAGCTGGTCTTCAAAGGATGGCACCTAAGTCTCTTTTAAAGGGACAATACTTAAGCTGCTCTTAAAGGGACAGTATATAGGTACTTTAAAACTTTGGCACCTAAGTCGCTCCTTAAGGGACTGTACCAAAGTTGCTCTGAAAGGGATTGTACCAAAGTTACTCATTGATGATCATCAGTGATGTCAACAATGAAATTGTCCATAAAGTTATTATTGTTGTCAATGATTGTCATCAGTGATGTAATTGATGTCATCGATGATGTCATCAGTGAGGTTAACGATTATGTAATCGGTGATGTCATCGATGATGTCATCAGTGATGTCATCAGTGATGTCATCAGTGATGTCATCGATGATGTCATCGGTGATGTCATCGATGATGTCATCGGTGATGTCATCGATGATGTCATCGGTGATGTCATCGATGATGTCATCAGTGATGTCATCGATGATGTCATCAGTGATGTCATCGATGATGTCATCAGTGATGTCATCGATGATGTCATCAGTGATGTCATCGATGATGTCATCAGTGATGTCATCGATGATGTCATCAGTGATGTCATCGATGATGTCATCGATGATGTCATCGATGATGTCATCGATGATGTCATCAGTGATGTCATCGGTGATGTCATCGATGATGTCATCAGTGATGTCATCGTGATGTCATCGTGATGTCATCAGTGATGTCATCAATGATGTCATCGATGATGTCATCAGTGATGTCATCGGTGATGTCATCGTGATGTCATCAGTGATGTCATCAATGATGTCATCGATGATGTCATCAGTGATGTCATCGATGATGTCATCGATGATGTCATCAATGATGTCATCGATGATGTCATCAGTGATGTCATCAATGATGTCATCGATGATGTCATCAGTGATGTCATCGATGATGTCATCGATGATGTCATCAGTGATGTCATCGATGATGTCATCGGTGATGTCATCGATGATGTCATCAGTGATGTCATCGATGATGTCATCGATGATGTCATCAGTGATGTCATCGATGATGTCATCAGTGATGTCATCGATGATGTCATCAGTGATGTCATCATGATGTCATCAGTGATGTCATCGATGATGTCATCAGTGATGTCATCGATGATGTCATCAGTGATGTCATCGATGATGTCATCGATGATGTCATCGATGATGTCATCGGTGATGTCATCAGTGATGTCATCGATGATGTCATCGATGATGTCATCGATGATGTCATCAGTGATGTCATCGATGATGTCATCGTGATGTCATCGATGATGTCATCAGTGATGTCATCAGTGATGTCATCGATGATGTCATCAGTGATGTCATCGATGATGTCATCAGTGATGTCATCGATGATGTCATCAGTGATGTCATCAATGATGTCATTGATGATGTCATCAGTGATGTCATCGATGATGTCATCGATGATGTCATCAGTGATGTCATCGATGATGTCATCAGTGATGTCATCGATGATGTCATCAGTGATGTCAACGGTGACGTTGTCGATAAAGTTATAATTGTTGTCAATTATTGTTATCAGTGATCTCGGAAATGATGTCAACCAATATACTATTAATGATGTCATAATAGTGCTTTTAAAAGCACTATATTGTAATCCGTCTTCTTCTTCTTCCATCCATTGTTATGCGATTAATACAGCCCGAACCGCTTTGCGCACAGACTCCGTCAGTACTTAAACTGGTCAGTACTTAAGCTGGTCTTCAAAGGATGGCACCTAAGTCTCTTTTAAAGGGACAATACTTAAGCTGCTCTTAAAGGGACAGTATATAGGTACTTTAAAACTTTGGCACCTAAGTCGCTCCTTAAGGGACTGTACCAAAGTTGCTCTGAAAGGGATTGTACCAAAGTTACTCATTGATGATCATCAGTGATGTCAACAATGAAATTGTCCATAAAGTTATTATTGTTGTCAATGATTGTCATCAGTGATGTAATTGATGTCATCGATGATGTCATCAGTGAGGTTAACGATTATGTAATCGGTGATGTCATCGATGATGTCATCAGTGATGTCATCAGTGATGTCATCAGTTATGTCATCGATGATGTCATCGGTGATGTCATCGATGATGTCATCGGTGATGTCATCGATGATGTCATCGATGATGTCATCGATGATGTCATCGGTGATGTCATCGGTGATGTCATCAGTTATGTCATCGATGATGTCATCGGTGATGTCATCGATGATGTCATCGATGATGTCATCAATGATGTCATCGATGATGTCATCAGTGATGTCATCAGTGATGTCATCGATGATGTCATCAGTGATGTCATCGATGATGTCATCAGTGATGTCATCGATGATGTCATCAGTGATGTCATCGATGATGTCATCAGTGATGTCATCGATGATGTCATCAGTGATGTCATCGATGATGTCATCAGTGATGTCATCGATGATGTCATCAGTGATGTCATCGATGATGTCATCAGTGATGTCATCAATGATGTCATCGATGATGTCATCAGTGATGTCATCGATGATGTCATCGATGATGTCATCAATGATGTCATCGATGATGTCATCAGTGATGTCATCGATGATGTCATCGATGATGTCATCAGTGATGTCATCGATGATGTCATCAGTGATGTCATCGATGATGTCATCAGTGATGTCATCGATGATGTCATCAGTGATGTCATCGATGATGTCATCAGTGATGTCATCGATGATGTCATCAGTGATGTCATCGATGATGTCATCAGTGATGTCAACGGTGACGTTGTCGATAAAGTTATAATTGTTGTCAATTATTGTTATCAGTGATCTCGGAAATGATGTCAACCAATATACTATTAATGATGTCATAATAGTGCTTTTAAAAGCACTATATTGTAATCCGTCTTCTTCTTCTTCCATCCATTGTTATGCGATTAATACAGCCCGAACCGCTTTGCGCACAGACTCCGTCAGTACTTAAACTGGTCAGTACTTAAGCTGGTCTTCAAAGGATGGCACCTAAGTCTCTTTTAAAGGGACAATACTTAAGCTGCTCTTAAAGGGACAGTATATAGGTACTTTAAAACTTTGGCACCTAAGTCGCTCCTTAAGGGACTGTACCAAAGTTGCTCTGAAAGGGATTGTACCAAAGTTACTCATTGATGATCATCAGTGATGTCAACAATGAAATTGTCCATAAAGTTATTATTGTTGTCAATGATTGTCATCAGTGATGTAATTGATGTCATCGATGATGTCATCAGTGAGGTTAACGATTATGTAATCGTGATGTCATCGATGATGTCATCAGTGATGTCATCAGTGATGTCATCAGTTATGTCATCGATGATGTCATCGGTGATGTCATCGATGATGTCATCGGTGATGTCATCGATGATGTCATCGGTGATGTCATCGATGATGTCATCAGTGATGTCATCGATGATGTCATCAGTGATGTCATCGATGATGTCATCAGTGATGTCATCGATGATGTCATCAGTGATGTCATCGATGATGTCATCAGTGATGTCATCGATGATGTCATCAGTGATGTCATCGATGATGTCATCAGTGATGTCATCGATGATGTCATCGATGATGTCATCGATGATGTCATCAGTGATGTCATCGGTGATGTCATCGATGATGTCATCAGTGATGTCATCGGTGATGTCATCAGTGATGTCAATGATGTCATCGATGATGTCATCAGTGATGTCATCGATGATGTCATCGATGATGTCATCAATGATGTCATCGATGATGTCATCAGTGATGTCATCAATGATGTCATCGATGATGTCATCAGTGATGTCATCGATGATGTCATCGATGATGTCATCAGTGATGTCATCGATGATGTCATCGGTGATGTCATCGATGATGTCATCGGTGATGTCATCAATGATGTCATCGATGATGTCATCAGTGATGTCATCGATGATGTCATCAGTGATGTCATCGATGATGTCATCAGTGATGTCATCAGTGATGTCATCAGTGATGTCATCGATGATGTCATCAGTGATGTCATCGATGATGTCATCAGTGATGTCATCGATGATGTCATCGGTGATGTCATCGATGATGTCATCGATGATGTCATCAGTGATGTCATCGGTGATGTCATCGATGATGTCATCGATGATGTCATCGGTGATGTCATCAGTGATGTCATCGATGATGTCATCGATGATGTCATCGATGATGTCATCAGTGATGTCATCGATGATGTCATCAGTGATGTCATCGATGATGTCATCAGTGATGTCATCAGTGATGTCATCGATGATGTCATCAGTGATGTCATCGATGATGTCATCAGTGATGTCATCGATGATGTCATCAGTGATGTCATCGGTGATGTCATCGATGATGTCATCAGTGATGTCATCGTGATGTCATCAGTGATGTCATCGATGATGTCATCGATGATGTCATCAGTGATGTCATCGATGATGTCATCGATGATGTCATCAATGATGTCATCGATGATGTCATCAGTGATGTCATCGATGATGTCATCGATGATGTCATCAGTGATGTCATCGATGATGTCATCGATGATGTCATCAGTGATGTCATCGATGATGTCATCGTGATGTCATCGATGATGTCATCGGTGATGTCATCGATGATGTCATCGATGATGTCATCAGTGATGTCATCGATGATGTCATCAGTGATGTCATCAGTGATGTCATCGATGATGTCATCGATGATGTCATCAGTGATGTCATCGATGATGTCATCAGTGATGTCATCGATGATGTCATCAGTGATGTCAACGGTGACGTTGTCGATAAAGTTATAATTGTTGTCAATTATTGTTATCAGTGATCTCGGAAATGATGTCAACCAATATACTATTAATGATGTCATAATAGTGCTTTTAAAAGCACTATATTGTAATCCGTCTTCTTCTTCTTCCATCCATTGTTATGCGATTAATACAGCCCGAACCGCTTTGCGCACAGACTCCGTCAGTACTTAAACTGGTCAGTACTTAAGCTGGTCTTCAAAGGATGGCACCTAAGTCTCTTTTAAAGGGACAATACTTAAGCTGCTCTTAAAGGGACAGTATATAGGTACTTTAAAACTTTGGCACCTAAGTCGCTCCTTAAGGGACTGTACCAAAGTTGCTCTGAAAGGGATTGTACCAAAGTTACTCATTGATGATCATCAGTGATGTCAACAATGAAATTGTCCATAAAGTTATTATTGTTGTCAATGATTGTCATCAGTGATGTAATTGATGTCATCGATGATGTCATCAGTGAGGTTAACGATTATGTAATCGGTGATGTCATCGATGATGTCATCAGTGATGTCATCAGTGATGTCATCGATGATGTCATCGGTGATGTCATCGATGATGTCATCGGTGATGTCATCGATGATGTCATCGGTGATGTCATCGATGATGTCATCAGTGATGTCATCGATGATGTCATCAGTGATGTCATCGATGATGTCATCAGTGATGTCATCGATGATGTCATCAGTGATGTCATCGATGATGTCATCAGTGATGTCATCGATGATGTCATCAGTGATGTCATCGATGATGTCATCAGTGATGTCATCGATGATGTCATCGATGATGTCATCGATGATGTCATCAGTGATGTCATCGGTGATGTCATCGATGATGTCATCAGTGATGTCATCGGTGATGTCATCAGTGATGTCATCAATGATGTCATCGATGATGTCATCAGTGATGTCATCGATGATGTCATCGATGATGTCATCAATGATGTCATCGATGATGTCATCAGTGATGTCATCAATGATGTCATCGATGATGTCATCAGTGATGTCATCGATGATGTCATCGATGATGTCATCAGTGATGTCATCGATGATGTCATCGGTGATGTCATCGATGATGTCATCGGTGATGTCATCGATGATGTCATCGATGATGTCATCAGTGATGTCATCGATGATGTCATCAGTGATGTCATCGATGATGTCATCAGTGATGTCATCAGTGATGTCATCAGTGATGTCATCGATGATGTCATCAGTGATGTCATCGATGATGTCATCAGTGATGTCATCGATGATGTCATCGGTGATGTCATCGATGATGTCATCGATGATGTCATCAGTGATGTCATCGGTGATGTCATCGATGATGTCATCGATGATGTCATGGGTGATGTCATCAGTGATGTCATCGATGATGTCATCGATGATGTCATCGATGATGTCATCAGTGATGTCATCGATGATGTCATCAGTGATGTCATCGATGATGTCATCAGTGATGTCATCAGTGATGTCATCGATGATGTCATCAGTGATGTCATCGATGATGTCATCAGTGATGTCATCGATGATGTCATCAATGATGTCATCAGTGATGTCATCAATGATGTCATCGATGATGTCATCAGTGATGTCATCGATGATGTCATCGATGATGTCATCAATGATGTCATCGATGATGTCATCAGTGATGTCATCAATGATGTCATCGATGATGTCATCAGTGATGTCATCGATGATGTCATCGATGATGTCATCAGTGATGTCATCGATGATGTCATCAGTGATGTCATCGATGATGTCATCAGTGATGTCATCAGTGATGTCATCGATGATGTCATCAGTGATGTCATCGATGATGTCATCAGTGATGTCATCGATGATGTCATCAGTGATGTCATCGGTGATGTCATCGATGATGTCATCAGTGATGTCATCGGTGATGTCATCAGTGATGTCATCAATGATGTCATCGATGATGTCATCAGTGATGTCATCGATGATGTCATCGATGATGTCATCAATGATGTCATCGATGATGTCATCAGTGATGTCATCGATGATGTCATCGATGATGTCATCAGTGATGTCATCGATGATGTCATCGATGATGTCATCGATGATGTCATCGATGATGTCATCGGTGATGTCATCGATGATGTCATCGGTGATGTCATCGATGATGTCATCGATGATGTCATCAGTGATGTCATCGATGATGTCATCAGTGATGTCATCAGTGATGTCATCGATGATGTCATCGATGATGTCATCAGTGATGTCATCGATGATGTCATCAGTGATGTCATCGATGATGTCATCAGTGATGTCAACGGTGACGTTGTCGATAAAGTTATAATTGTTGTCAATTATTGTTATCAGTGATCTCGGAAATGATGTCAACCAATATACTATTAATGATGTCATAATAGTGCTTTTAAAAGCACTATATTGTAATCCGTCTTCTTCTTCTTCCATCCATTGTTATGCGATTAATACAGCCCGAACCGCTTTGCGCACAGACTCCGTCAGTACTTAAACTGGTCAGTACTTAAGCTGGTCTTCAAAGGATGGCACCTAAGTCTCTTTTAAAGGGACAATACTTAAGCTGCTCTTAAAGGGACAGTATATAGGTACTTTAAAACTTTGGCACCTAAGTCGCTCCTTAAGGGACTGTACCAAAGTTGCTCTGAAAGGGATTGTACCAAAGTTACTCATTGATGATCATCAGTGATGTCAACAATGAAATTGTCCATAAAGTTATTATTGTTGTCAATGATTGTCATCAGTGATGTAATTGATGTCATCGATGATGTCATCAGTGAGGTTAACGATTATGTAATCGGTGATGTCATCGATGATGTCATCAGTGATGTCATCAGTGATGTCATCAGTTATGTCATCGATGATGTCATCGGTGATGTCATCGATGATGTCATCGGTGATGTCATCGATGATGTCATCGGTGATGTCATCGATGATGTCATCAGTGATGTCATCGATGATGTCATCAGTGATGTCATCGATGATGTCATCAGTGATGTCATCGATGATGTCATCAGTGATGTCATCGATGATGTCATCAGTGATGTCATCGATGATGTCATCAGTGATGTCATCGATGATGTCATCGATGATGTCATCGATGATGTCATCGATGATGTCATCAGTGATGTCATCGTGATGTCATCGATGATGTCATCGGTGATGTCATCGTGATGTCATCGATGATGTCATCAGTGATGTCATCAATGATGTCATCGATGATGTCATCAGTGATGTCATCGATGATGTCATCGGTGATGTCATCAGTGATGTCATCAATGATGTCATCGATGATGTCATCAGTGATGTCATCGATGATGTCATCGATGATGTCATCAATGATGTCATCGATGATGTCATCAGTGATGTCATCATGATGTCATCGATGATGTCATCAGTGATGTCATCGATGATGTCATCGATGATGTCATCAGTGATGTCATCGATGATGTCATCGGTGATGTCATCGATGATGTCATCGGTGATGTCATCGATGATGTCATCGATGATGTCATCAGTGATGTCATCGATGATGTCATCAGTGATGTCATCGATGATGTCATCAGTGATGTCATCAGTGATGTCATCAGTGATGTCATCGATGATGTCATCAGTGATGTCATCGATGATGTCATCAGTGATGTCATCGATGATGTCATCGATGATGTCATCGATGATGTCATGGGTGATGTCATCAGTGATGTCATCGATGATGTCATCGATGATGTCATCGATGATGTCATCAGTGATGTCATCGATGATGTCATCAGTGATGTCATCGATGATGTCATCAGTGATGTCATCAGTGATGTCATCGATGATGTCATCAGTGATGTCATCGATGATGTCATCAGTGATGTCATCGATGATGTCATCAATGATGTCATCAGTGATGTCATCAATGATGTCATCGATGATGTCATCAGTGATGTCATCGATGATGTCATCGATGATGTCATCAATGATGTCATCGATGATGTCATCAGTGATGTCATCAATGATGTCATCGATGATGTCATCAGTGATGTCATCGATGATGTCATCGATGATGTCATCAGTGATGTCATCGATGATGTCATCAGTGATGTCATCGATGATGTCATCAGTGATGTCAACGGTGACGTTGTCGATAAAGTTATAATTGTTGTCAATTATTGTTATCAGTGATCTCGGAAATGATGTCAACCAATATACTATTAATGATGTCATAATAGTGCTTTTAAAAGCACTATATTGTAATCCGTCTTCTTCTTCTTCCATCCATTGTTATGCGATTAATACAGCCCGAACCGCTTTGCGCACAGACTCCGTCAGTACTTAAACTGGTCAGTACTTAAGCTGGTCTTCAAAGGATGGCACCTAAGTCTCTTTTAAAGGGACAATACTTAAGCTGCTCTTAAAGGGACAGTATATAGGTACTTTAAAACTTTGGCACCTAAGTCGCTCCTTAAGGGACTGTACCAAAGTTGCTCTGAAAGGGATTGTACCAAAGTTACTCATTGATGATCATCAGTGATGTCAACAATGAAATTGTCCATAAAGTTATTATTGTTGTCAATGATTGTCATCAGTGATGTAATTGATGTCATCGATGATGTCATCAGTGAGGTTAACGATTATGTATCGGTGATGTCATCGATGATGTCATCAGTGATGTCATCAGTGATGTCATCAGTTATGTCATCGATGATGTCATCGGTGATGTCATCGATGATGTCATCGGTGATGTCATCGATGATGTCATCGATGATGTCATCGATGATGTCATCGGTGATGTCATCGATGATGTCATCAGTGATGTCATCGATGATGTCATCGGTGATGTCATCGATGATGTCATCGATGATGTCATCATGATGTCATCGCTGATGACATCATCGATGTCATCAGTGATGTCATCGATGATGTCATCAGTGATGTCATCGATGATGTCATCAGTGATGTCATCGATGATGTCATCAGTGATGTCATCGATGATGTCATCAGTGATGTCATCGATGATGTCATCAGTGATGTCATCGATGATGTCATCAGTGATGTCATCGATGATGTCATCAGTGATGTCATCGATGATGTCATCAGTGATGTCATCAATGATGTCATCGATGATGTCATCAGTGATGTCATCGATGATGTCATCGATGATGTCATCAGTGATGTCATCGATGATGTCATCAGTGATGTCATCGATGATGTCATCGATGATGTCATCAGTGATGTCATCGATGATGTCATCAGTGATGTCATCGATGATGTCATCAGTGATGTCATCGATGATGTCATCAGTGATGTCATCGATGATGTCATCAGTGATGTCATCGATGATGTCATCAGTGATGTCATCGATGATGTCATCAGTGATGTCAACGGTGACGTTGTCGATAAAGTTATAATTGTTGTCAATTATTGTTATCAGTGATCTCGGAAATGATGTCAACCAATATACTATTAATGATGTCATAATAGTGCTTTTAAAAGCACTATATTGTAATCCGTCTTCTTCTTCTTCCATCCATTGTTATGCGATTAATACAGCCCGAACCGCTTTGCGCACAGACTCCGTCAGTACTTACTGGTCAGTACTTAAGCTGGTCTTCAAAGGATGGCACCTAAGTCTCTTTTAAAGGGACAATACTTAAGCTGCTCTTAAAGGGACAGTATATAGGTACTTTAAAACTTTGGCACCTAAGTCGCTCCTTAAGGGACTGTACCAAAGTTGCTCTGAAAGGGATTGTACCAAAGTTACTCATTGATGATCATCAGTGATGTCAACAATGAAATTGTCCATAAAGTTATTATTGTTGTCAATGATTGTCATCAGTGATGTATTGATGTCATCGATGATGTCATCAGTGAGGTTAACGATTATGTAATCGGTGATGTCATCGATGATGTCATCAGTGATGTCATCAGTGATGTCATCAGTTATGTCATCGATGATGTCATCGGTGATGTCATCGATGATGTCATCGGTGATGTCATCGATGATGTCATCGGTGATGTCATCGATGATGTCATCAGTGATGTCATCGATGATGTCATCAGTGATGTCATCGATGATGTCATCAGTGATGTCATCGATGATGTCATCAGTGATGTCATCGATGATGTCATCAGTGATGTCATCGATGATGTCATCAGTGATGTCATCGATGATGTCATCAGTGATGTCATCGATGATGTCATCGATGATGTCATCGATGATGTCATCAGTGATGTCATCGTGATGTCATCGATGATGTCATCAGTGATGTCATCGTGATGTCATCAGTGATGTCATCAATGATGTCATCGATGATGTCATCAGTGATGTCATCGATGATGTCATCGATGATGTCATCATGATGTCATCGATGATGTCATCAGTGATGTCATCAATGATGTCATCGATGATGTCATCAGTGATGTCATCGATGATGTCATCGATGATGTCATCAGTGATGTCATCGATGATGTCATCAGTGATGTCATCGATGATGTCATCGGTGATGTCATCATGATGTCATCGATGATGTCATCAGTGATGTCATCGATGATGTCATCAGTGATGTCATCGATGATGTCATCAGTGATGTCATCAGTGATGTCATCAGTGATGTCATCGATGATGTCATCAGTGATGTCATCGATGATGTCATCAGTGATGTCATCGATGATGTCATCGGTGATGTCATCGATGATGTCATCGATGATGTCATCAGTGATGTCATCGGTGATGTCATCGATGATGTCATCGATGATGTCATCAGTGATGTCATCGTGATGTCATCGATGATGTCATCGATGATGTCATCGATGATGTCATCAGTGATGTCATCGATGATGTCATCAGTGATGTCATCGATGATGTCATCGTGATGTCATCAGTGATGTCATCGATGATGTCATCAGTGATGTCATCGATGATGTCATCAGTGATGTCATCGATGATGTCATCAGTGATGTCATCGTGATGTCATCGATGATGTCATCAGTGATGTCATCGATGATGTCATCAGTGATGTCATCAATGATGTCATCGATGATGTCATCAGTGATGTCATCGATGATGTCATCGATGATGTCATCAATGATGTCATCGATGATGTCATCAGTGATGTCATCGATGATGTCATCGATGATGTCATCAGTGATGTCATCGATGATGTCATCGATGATGTCATCAGTGATGTCATCGATGATGTCATCAGTGATGTCATCGATGATGTCATCGGTGATGTCATCGATGATGTCATCGATGATGTCATCAGTGATGTCATCGATGATGTCATCAGTGATGTCATCAGTGATGTCATCGATGATGTCATCGATGATGTCATCAGTGATGTCATCGATGATGTCATCAGTGATGTCATCGATGATGTCATCAGTGATGTCAACGGTGACGTTGTCGATAAAGTTATATTGTTGTCAATTATTGTTATCAGTGATCTCGGAAATGATGTCAACCAATATACTATATTAATGATGTCATAATAGTGCTTTTAAAAGCACTATATTGTAATCCGTCTTCTTCTTCTTCCATCCATTGTTATGCGATTAATACAGCCCGAACCGCTTTGCGCACAGACTCCGTCAGTACTTAAACTGGTCAGTACTTAAGCTGGTCTTCAAAGGATGGCACCTAAGTCTCTTTTAAAGGGACAATACTTAAGCTGCTCTTAAAGGGACAGTATATAGGTACTTTAAAACTTTGGCACCTAAGTCGCTCCTTAAGGGACTGTACCAAAGTTGCTCTGAAAGGGATTGTACCAAAGTTACTCATTGATGATCATCAGTGATGTCAACAATGAAATTGTCCATAAAGTTATTATTGTTGTCAATGATTGTCATCAGTGATGTAATTGATGTCATCGATGATGTCATCAGTGAGGTTAACGATTATGTAATCGGTGATGTCATCGATGATGTCATCAGTGATGTCATCAGTGATGTCATCGATGATGTCATCGGTGATGTCATCGATGATGTCATCGGTGATGTCATCGATGATGTCATCGGTGATGTCATCGATGATGTCATCAGTGATGTCATCGATGATGTCATCAGTGATGTCATCGATGATGTCATCAGTGATGTCATCGATGATGTCATCAGTGATGTCATCGATGATGTCATCAGTGATGTCATCGATGATGTCATCAGTGATGTCATAGATGATGTCATCAGTGATGTCATCGATGATGTCATCGATGATGTCATCGATGATGTCATCAGTGATGTCATCGGTGATGTATCGATGATGTCATCAGTGATGTCATCGATGATGTCATCAGTGATGTCATCATGATGTCATCGATGATGTCATCAGTGATGTCATCGATGATGTCATCGATGATGTCATCAATGATGTCATCGATGATGTCATCAGTGATGTCATCAATGATGTCATCGATGATGTCATCAGTGATGTCATCGATGATGTCATCGATGATGTCATCAGTGATGTCATCGATGATGTCATCGGTGATGTCATCGATGATGTCATGATGTCATCGATGATGTCATCGATGATGTCATCAGTGATGTCATCGATGATGTCATCAGTGATGTCATCGATGATGTCATCAGTGATGTCATCAGTGATGTCATCAGTGATGTCATCGATGATGTCATCAGTGATGTCATCGATGATGTCATCAGTGATGTCATCGTGATGTCATCAGTGATGTCATCGATGATGTCATCGATGATGTCATCAGTGATGTCATCGGTGATGTCATCGATGATGTCATCGATGATGTCATCGGTGATGTCATCAGTGATGTCATCGATGATGTCATCGATGATGTCATCGATGATGTCATCAGTGATGTCATCGATGATGTCATCAGTGATGTCATCGATGATGTCATCAGTGATGTCATCAGTGATGTCATCGATGATGTCATCAGTGATGTCATCGATGATGTCATCAGTGATGTCATCGATGATGTCATCAATGATGTCATCAGTGATGTCATCAATGATGTCATCGATGATGTCATCAGTGATGTCATCGATGATGTCATCGATGATGTCATCAATGATTTCATCGATGATGTCATCAGTGATGTCATCAATGATGTCATTGATGATGTCATCAGTGATGTCATCGATGATGTCATCGATGATGTCATCAGTGATGTCATTGATGATGTCATCAGTGATGTCATCGATGATGTCATCAGTGATGTCATCAGTGATGTCATCGATGATGTCATCAGTGATGTCATCGATGATGTCATCAGTGATGTCATCGATGATGTCATCAGTGATGTCATCGGTGATGTCATCGATGATGTCATCAGTGATGTCATCGGTGATGTCATCAGTGATGTCATCGATGATGTCATCGATGATGTCATCAGTGATGTCATCGATGATGTCATCGATGATGTCATCAGTGATGTCATCGATGATGTCATCAGTGATGTCATCGATGATGTCATCATGATGTCATCAGTGATGTCATCGATGATGTCATCGATGATGTCATCAGTGATGTCATCGATGATGTCATCAGTGATGTCATCGATGATGTCATCGATGATGTCATCGATGATGTCATCGATGATGTCATCAGTGATGTCATCGATGATGTCATCAGTGATGTCATCAGTGATGTCATCGATGATGTCATCGATGATGTCATCAGTGATGTCATCGATGATGTCATCAGTGATGTCATCGATGATGTCATCAGTGATGTCAACGGTGACGTTGTCGATAAAGTTATAATTGTTGTCAATTATTGTTATCAGTGATCTCGGAAATGATGTCAACCAATATACTATTAATGATGTCATAATAGTGCTTTTAAAAGCACTATATTGTAATCCGTCTTCTTCTTCTTCCATCCATTGTTATGCGATTAATACAGCCCGAACCGCTTTGCGCACAGACTCCGTCAGTACTTAAACTGGTCAGTACTTAAGCTGGTCTTCAAAGGATGGCACCTAAGTCTCTTTAAAGGGACAATACTTAAGCTGCTCTTAAAGGGACAGTATATAGGTACTTTAAAACTTTGGCACCTAAGTCGCTCCTTAGGGACTGTACCAAAGTTGCTCTGAAAGGGATTGTACCAAAGTTACTCATTGATGATCATCAGTGATGTCAACAATGAAATTGTCCATAAAGTTATTATTGTTGTCAATGATTGTCATCAGTGATGTAATTGATGTCATCGATGATGTCATCAGTGAGGTTAACGATTATGTAATCGGTGATGTCATCGATGATGTCATCAGTGATGTCATCAGTGATGTCATCAGTTATGTCATCGATGATGTCATCGGTGATGTCATCGATGATGTCATCAGTGATGTCATCGATGATGTCATCGATGATGTCATCGATGATGTCATCGGTGATGTCATCGGTGATGTCATCGATGATGTCATCGATGATGTCATGGTGATGTCATCAGTGATGTCATCGATGATGTCATCGATGATGTCATCGATGATGTCATCGATGATGTCATCAGTGATGTCATCGATGATGTCATCAGTGATGTCATCGATGATGTCATCAGTGATGTCATCGATGATGTCATCAGTGATGTCATCGATGATGTCATCAGTGATGTCATCGATGATGTCATCAGTGATGTCATCAATGATGTCATCGATGATGTCATCAGTGATGTCATCGATGATGTCATCGATGATGTCATCATGATGTCATCGATGATATCATCAGTGATGTCATCAATGATGTCATCGATGATGTCATCAGTGATGTCATCGATGATGTCATCGATGATGTCATCAGTGATGTCATCGATGATGTCATCAGTGATGTCATCGATGATGTCATCAGTGATGTCATCGATGATGTCATCAGTGATGTCAACGGTGACGTTGTCGATAAAGTTATAATTGTTGTCAATTATTGTTATCAGTGATCTCGGAAATGATGTCAACCAATATACTATTAATGATGTCATAATAGTGCTTTTAAAAGCACTATATTGTAATCCGTCTTCTTCTTCTTCCATTCATTGTTATGCGATTATATACAGCCCGAACCGCTTTGCGCACAGACTCCGTCAGTACTTAAACTGGTCAGTACTTAAGCTGGTCTTCAAAGGATGGCACCTAAGTCTCTTTTAAAGGGACAATACTTAAGCTGCTCTTAAAGGGACAGTATATAGGTACTTTAAAACTTTGGCACCTAAGTCGCTCCTTAAGGGACTGTACCAAAGTTGCTCTGAAGGGATTGTACCAAGTTACTCATTGATGATCATCAGTGATGTCAACAATGAAATTGTCCATAGTTATTATGTTGTCAATGATTGTCATCAGTGATGTCATCGATGATGTCATCAGTGATGTCATCGATGATGTCATCAGTGATGTCATCGATGATGTCATCAGTGATGTCATCGATGATGTCATCAGTGATGTCATCGATGATGTCATCAGTGATGTCATCAATGATGTCATCGATGATGTCATCGATGATGTCATCGATGATATCATCAGTGATGTCATCGATGATGTCATCGATGATGTCATCGTTGATGTCATCGATGATGTCATCGTTGATGTCATCGATGATGTCATCAGTGATGTCATCGGTGATGTCATCGATGATGTCATCGATGATGTCATCGGTGATGTCATCGGTGATGTCATCGATGATGTCATCGATTATGTCATCAGTGATGTCATCGATGATGTCATCAGTGATGTCATCGATGATGTCATCAGTGATGTCATCGATGATGTCATCGATGATGTCATCAGTGATGTCATCGATGATGTCATCAGTGATGTCATCGATGATGTCATCAGTGATGTCAACGGTGACGTTGTCGATAAAGTTATAATTGTTGTCAATTATTGTTATCAGTGATCTCGGAAATGATGTCAACCAATATACTATTAATGATGTCATAATAGTGCTTTTAAAAGCACTATATTGTAATCCGTCTTCTTCTTCTTCCATCCATTGTTATGCGATTAATACAGCCCGAACCGCTTTGCGCACAGACTCCGTCAGTACTTAAACTGGTCAGTACTTAAGCTGGTCTTCAAAGGATGGCACCTAAGTCTCTTTTAAAGGGACAATACTTAAGCTGCTCTTAAAGGGACAGTATATAGGTACTTTAAAACTTTGGCACCTAAGTCGCTCCTTAAGGGACTGTACCAAAGTTGCTCTGAAAGGGATTGTACCAAAGTTACTCATTGATGATCATCAGTGATGTCAACAATGAAATTGTCCATAAAGTTATATTGTTGTCAATGATTGTCATCAGTGATGTAATTGATGTCATCGATGATGTCATCAGTGAGGTTAACGATTATGTAATCGGTGATGTCATCGATGATGTCATCAGTGATGTCATCGATGATGTCATCGATGATGTCATCAGTGATGTCATCAGTGATGTCATCGATGATGTCATCGGTGATGTCATCGATGATGTCATCGGTGATGTCATCGATGATGTCATCAGTGATGTCATCGATGATGTCATCAGTGATGTCATCGATGATGTCATCAGTGATGTCATCGATGATGTCATCAGTGATGTCATCGATGATGTCATCAGTGATGTCATCGATGATGTCATCAGTGATGTCATCGATGATGTCATCAGTGATGTCATCGATGATGTCATCGATGATGTCATCGATGATGTCATCAGTGATGTCATCGTGATGTCATCGATGATGTCATCAGTGATGTCATCGATGATGTCATCAGTGATGTCATCAATGATGTCATCGATGATGTCATCAGTGATGTCATCGATGATGTCATCGATGATGTCATCAATGATGTCATCGATGATGTCATCAGTGATGTCATCAATGATGTCATCGATGATGTCATCAGTGATGTCATCGATGATGTCATCGATGATGTCATCAGTGATGTCATCGATGATGTCATCGGTGATGTCATCGATGATGTCATCGGTGATGTCATCAATGATGTCATCGATGATGTCATCAGTGATGTCATCGATGATGTCATCAGTGATGTCATCGATGATGTCATCAGTGATGTCATCAGTGATGTCATCAGTGATGTCATCGATGATGTCATCAATGATGTCATCGATGATGTCATCAGTGATGTCATCAATGATGTCATCGATGATGTCATCAGTGATGTCATCGATGATGTCATCGGTGATGTCATCGATGATGTCATCGGTGATGTCATCAATGATGTCATCGATGATGTCATCAGTGATGTCATCGTCATGATGTCATCAGTGATGTCATCGATGATGTCATCAGTGATGTCATCAGTGATGTCATCGTGATGTCATCGATGATGTCATCAGTGATGTCATCGATGATGTCATCAGTGATGTCATCGATGATGTCATCGGTGATGTCATCGATGATGTCATCGATGATGTCATCAGTGATGTCATCGGTGATGTCATCGATGATGTCATCGATGATGTCATCGGGTGATGTCATCAGTGATGTCATCGATGATGTCATCGATGATGTCATCGATGATGTCATCAGTGATGTCATCGATGATGTCATCAGTGATGTCATCAATGATGTCATCAGTGATGTCATCAGTGATGTCATCGATGATGTCATCAGTGATGTCATCGATGATGTCATCAGTGATGTCATCGATGATGTCATCAGTGATGTCATCGATGATGTCATCGATGATGTCATCAGTGATGTCATCGTGATGTCATCAGTGATGTCATCGATGATGTCATCGATGATGTCATCAGTGATGTCATCGATGATGTCATCGATGATGTCATCAGTGATGTCATCGATGATGTCATCAGTGATGTCATCGATGATGTCATCGATGATGTCATCAGTGATGTCATCGATGATGTCATCGATGATGTCATCAGTGATGTCATCGATGATGTCATCGTGATGTCATCGATGATGTCATCGATGATGTCATCGATGATGTCATCGATGATGTCATCAGTGATGTCATCGATGATGTCATCAGTGATGTCATCAGTGATGTCATCGATGATGTCATCGATGATGTCATCAGTGATGTCATTGATGATGTCATCAGTGATGTCATCGATGATGTCATCAGTGATGTCAACGGTGACGTTGTCGATAAAGTTATAATTGTTGTCAATTATTGTTATCAGTGATCTCGGAAATGATGTCAACCAATATACTATTAATGATGTCATAATAGTGCTTTTAAAAGCACTATATTGTAATCCGTCTTCTTCTTCTTCCATCCATTGTTATGCGATTAATACAGCCCGAACCGCTTTGCGCACAGACTCCGTCAGTACTTAAACTGGTCAGTACTTAAGCTGGTCTTCAAAGGATGGCACCTAAGTCTCTTTTAAAGGGACAATACTTAAGCTGCTCTTAAAGGGACAGTATATAGGTACTTTAAAACTTTGGCACCTAAGTCGCTCCTTAAGGGACTGTACCAAAGTTGCTCTGAAAGGGATTGTACCAAAGTTACTCATTGATGATCATCAGTGATGTCAACAATGAAATTGTCCATAAAGTTATTATTGTTGTCAATGATTGTCATCAGTGATGTAATTGATGTCATCGATGATGTCATCAGTGAGGTTAACGATTATGTAATCGGTGATGTCATCGATGATGTCATCAGTGATGTCATCAGTTATGTCATCGATGATGTCATCGGTGATGTCATCGATGATGTCATCGGTGATGTCATCGATGATGTCATCGGTGATGTCATCGATGATGTCATCAGTGATGTCATCGATGATGTCATCAGTGATGTCATCGATGATGTCATCAGTGATGTCATCGATGATGTCATCAGTGATGTCATCGATGATGTCATCAGTGATGTCATCGATGATGTCATCAGTGATGTCATCGATGATGTCATCAGTGATGTCATCGATGATGTCATCGATGATGTCATCGATGATGTCATCAGTGATGTCATCGGTGATGTCATCGATGATGTCATCAGTGATGTCATCGTGATGTCATCAGTGATGTCATCAATGATGTCATCGATGATGTCATCAGTGATGTCATCGATGATGTCATCGATGATGTCATCAATGATGTCATCGATGATGTCATCAGTGATGTCATCAATGATGTCATCGATGATGTCATCAGTGATGTCATCGATGATGTCATCGATGATGTCATCAGTGATGTCATCGATGATGTCATCGGTGATGTCATCGATGACATCACCGATGACATCATCGATGATGTCATCGATGATGTCATCAGTGATGTCATCGATGATGTCATCAGTGATGTCCTCGATGATGTCATCAGTGATGTCATCGATGATGTCATCAGTGATGTCATCGATGATGTCATCAGTGATGTCAACGGTGACGTTGTCGATAAAGTTATAATTGTTGTCAATTATTGTTATCAGTGATCTCGGAAATGATGTCAACCAATATACTATTAATGATGTCATAATAGTGCTTTTAAAAGCACTATATTGTAATCCGTCTTCTTCTTCTTCCATCCATTGTTATGCGATTAATACAGCCCGAACCGCTTTGCGCACAGACTCCGTCAGTACTTAAACTGGTCAGTACTTAAGCTGGTCTTCAAAGGATGGCACCTAAGTCTCTTTTAAAGGGACAATACTTAAGCTGCTCTTAAAGGGACAGTATATAGGTACTTTAAAACTTTGGCACCTAAGTCGCTCCTTAAGGGACTGTACCAAAGTTGCTCTGAAAGGGATTGTACCAAAGTTACTCATTGATGATCATCAGTGATGTCAACAATGAAATTGTCCATAAAGTTATTATTGTTGTCAATGATTGTCATCAGTGATGTCATCGATGATGTCATCAGTGATGTCATCGATGATGTCATCAGTGATGTCATCGATGATGTCATCAGTGATGTCATCGATGATGTCATCAGTGATGTCATCGATGATGTCATCAGTGATGTCATCATGATGTCATCGATGATGTCATCGATGATGTCATCGATGATGTCATCAGTGATGTCATCGATGATGTCATCGATGATGTCATCGTTGATGTCATCGATGATGTCATCGTTGATGTCATCGATGATGTCATCAGTGATGTCATCGATGATGTCATCGATGATGTCATCGATGATGTCATCGGTGATGTCATCGATGATGTCATCGATGATGTCATCGATGATGTCATCCTGTGATGTCATCGATGATGTCATCAGTGATGTCATCGATGATGTCATCAGTGATGTCATCGATGATGTCATCGATGATGTCATCAGTGATGTCATCGATGATGTCATCAGTGATGTCATCGATGATGTCATCAGTGATGTCAACGGTGACGTTGTCGATAAAGTTATAATTGTTGTCAATTATTGTTATCAGTGATCTCGGAAATGATGTCAACCAATATACTATTAATGATGTCATAATAGTGCTTTTAAAAGCACTATATTGTAATCCGTCTTCTTCTTCTTCCATCCATTGTTATGCGATTAATACAGCCCGAACCGCTTTGCGCACAGACTCCGTCAGTACTTAAACTGGTCAGTACTTAAGCTGGTCTTCAAAGGATGGCACCTAAGTCTCTTTTAAAGGGACAATACTTAAGCTGCTCTTAAAGGGACAGTATATAGGTACTTTAAAACTTTGGCACCTAAGTCGCTCCTTAAGGGACTGTACCAAAGTTGCTCTGAAAGGGATTGTACCAAAGTTACTCATTGATGATCATCAGTGATGTCAACAATGAAATTGTCCATAAAGTTATTATTGTTGTCAATGATTGTCATCAGTGATGTAATTGATGTCATCGATGATGTCATCAGTGAGGTTAACGATTATGTAATCGGTGATGTCATCGATGATGTCATCAGTGATGTCATCGATGATGTCATCGATGATGTCATCAGTGATGTCATCAGTTGATGTCATCGATGATGTCATCGGTGATGTCATCGATGATGTCATCGTGATGTCATCGATGATGTCATCAGTGATGTCATCGATGATGTCATCAGTGATGTCATCGATTATGTCATCAGTGATGTCATCGATGATGTCATCAGTGATGTCATCGATGATGTCATCAGTGATGTCATCGATGATGTCATCAGTGATGTCATCGATGATGTCATCAGTGATGTCATCGATGATGTCATCGATGATGTCATCGATGATGTCATCAGTGATGTCATCGATGATGTCATCGATGATGTCATCAGTGATGTCATCGTGATGTCATCAGTGATGTCATCAATGATGTCATCGATGATGTCATCAGTGATGTCATCGATGATGTCATCGATGATGTCATCATGATGTCATCGATGATGTCATCAGTGATGTCATCAATGATGTCATCGATGATGTCATCAGTGATGTCATCGATGATGTCATCGATGATGTCATCAGTGATGTCATCGATGATGTCATCAGTGATGTCATCGGTGATGTCATCAGTGATGTCATCAATGATGTCATCGATGATGTCATCAGTGATGTCATCGATGATGTCATCGATGATGTCATCAATGATGTCATCGATGATGTCATCAGTGATGTCATCGATGATGTCATCGATGATGTCATCAGTGATGTCATCGATGATGTCATCGATGATGTCATCAGTGATGTCATCGATGATGTCATCGGTGATGTCATCGATGATGTCATCGGTGATGTCATCGATGATGTCATCGATGATGTCATCAGTGATGTCATCGATGATGTCATCAGTGATGTCATCAGTGATGTCATCGATGATGTCATCGATGATGTCATCAGTGATGTCATGATGATGTCATCAGTGATGTCATCGATGATGTCATCAGTGATGTCAACGGTGACGTTGTCGATAAAGTTATAATTGTTGTCAATTATTGTTATCAGTGATCTCGGAAATGATGTCAACCAATATACTATTAATGATGTCATAATAGTGCTTTTAAAGCACTATATTGTAATCCGTCTTCTTCTTCTTCCATCCATTGTTATGCGATTAATACAGCCCGAACCGCTTTGCGCACAGACTCCGTCAGTACTTAAACTGGTCAGTACTTAAGCTGGTCTTCAAAGGATGGCACCTAAGTCTCTTTTAAAGGGACAATACTTAAGCTGCTCTTAAAGGGACAGTATATAGGTACTTTAAAACTTTGGCACCTAAGTCGCTCCTTAAGGGACTGTACCAAAGTTGCTCTGAAAGGGATTGTACCAAAGTTACTCATTGATGATCATCAGTGATGTCAACAATGAAATTGTCCATAAAGTTATTATTGTTGTCAATGATTGTCATCAGTGATGTAATTGATGTCATCGATGATGTCATCAGTGAGGTTAACGATTATGTAATCGGTGATGTCATCGATGATGTCATCAGTGATGTCATCATGATGTCATCGATGATGTCATCAGGTGATGTCATCGATGATGTCATCGGTGATGTCATCGATGATGTCATCGGTGATGTCATCGATGATGTCATCAGTGATGTCATCGATGATGTCATCAGTGATGTCATCGATTATGTCATCAGTGATGTCATCGATGATGTCATCAGTGATGTCATCGATGATGTCATCGATGATGTCATCAGTGATGTCATCAGTGATGTCATCAGTTATGTCATCGATGATGTCATCGGTGATGTCATCGATGATGTCATCGATGATGTCATCGGTGATGTCATCGATGATGTCATCAGTGATGTCATCGGTGATGTCATCAGTGATGTCATCAATGATGTCATCGATGATGTCATCAGTGATGTCATCGATGATGTCATCGATGATGTCATCAATGATGTCATCGATGATGTCATCAGTGATGTCATCAATGATGTCATCGATGATGTCATCAGTGATGTCATCGATGATGTCATCGATGATGTCATCAGTGATGTCATCAGATGATGTCATCGGTGATGTCATCGATGATGTCATCGATGATGTCATCGATGATGTCATCGATGATGTCATCAGTGATGTCATCGATGATGTCATCAGTGATGTCATCGATGATGTCATCGATGATGTCATCAGTGATGTCATCGATGATGTCATCAGTGATGTCATCGATGATGTCATCAGTGATGTCAACGGTGACGTTGTCGATAAAGTTATAATTGTTGTCAATTATTGTTATCAGTGATCTCGGAAATGATGTCACCAATATACTATTAATGATGTCATAATAGTGCTTTTAAAAGCACTATATTGTAATCCGTCTTCTTCTTCTTCATTCATTGTTATGCGATTAATACAGCCCGAACCGCTTTGCGCACAGACTCCGTCAGTACTTAAACTGGTCAGTACTTAAGCTGGTCTTCAAAGGATGGCACCTAAGTCTCTTTTAAAGGGACATACTTAAGCTGCTCTTAAAGGGACGTATATAGGTACTTTAAAACTTTGGCACCTAAGTCGCTCCTTAAGGGACTGTACCAAAGTTGCTCTGAAAGGATTGTACCAAAGTTACTCATTGATGATCATCAGTGATGTCATCAATGAATTGTCCATAAGTTATTATTGTTGTCAATGATTGTCATCAGTGATGTAATTGATGTCATCGGTGATGTCATCGATGATGTCATCAGTGATGTCATCAGTGATGTCATCGATGATGTCATCAGTGATGTCATCAGTGATGTCATCAGTTATGTCATCGATGATGTCATCGGTGATGTCATCGATGATGTCATCAATGATGTCATCGATGATGTCATCAGTGATGTCATCGATGATGTCATGATGATGTCATCAGTGATGTCATCGATGATGTCATCGATGATGTCATCAGTGATGTCATCGATGATGTCATCAGTGATGTCATCGATGATGTCATCAGTGATGTCAACGGTGACGTTGTCGATAAAGTTATAATTGTTGTCAATTATTGTTATCAGTGATCTCGGAAATGATGTCAACCAATATACTATTAATGATGTCATAATAGTGCTTTTAAAAGCACTATATTGTAATCCGTCTTCTTCTTCTTCCATCCATTGTTATGCGATTAATACAGCCCGAACCGCTTTGCGCACAGACTCCGTCAGTACTTAAACTGGTCAGTACTTAAGCTGGTCTTCAAAGGATGGCACCTAAGTCTCTTTTAAAGGGACAATACTTAAGCTGCTCTTAAAGGGACAGTATATAGGTACTTTAAAACTTTGGCACCTAAGTCGCTCCTTAAGGACTGTACCAAAGTTGCTCTGAAAGGGATTGTACCAAAGTTACTCATTGATGATCATCAGTGATGTCAACAATGAAATTGTCCATAAAGTTATTATTGTTGTCAATGATTGTCATCAGTGATGTAATTGATGTCATCGATGATGTCATCAGTGAGGTTAACGATTATGTAATCGGTGATGTCATCGATGATGTCATCAGTGATGTCATCAGTGATGTCATCAGTTATGTCATCGATGATGTCATCGTGATGTCATCGTGATGTCATCGATGATGTCATCGATGATGTCATCAGTGATGTCATCGATGATGTCATCAGTGATGTCATCGATGATGTCATCGATGATGTCATCGATGATGTCATCAGTGATGTCATCGATGATGTCATCGTGATGTCATCGATGATGTCATCAGTGATGTCATCGATGATGTCATCAGTGATGTCATCGATGATGTCATCAGTGATGTCATCGATGATGTCATCAGTGATGTCATCAATGATGTCATCGATGATGTCATCAGTGATGTCATCGATGATGTCATCGATGATGTCATCAATGATGTCATCGATGATGTCATCAGTGATGTCATCAATGATGTCATCGATGATGTCATCAGTGATGTCATCGATGATGTCATCGATGATGTCATCAGTGATGTCATCGATGATGTCATCAGTGATGTCATCGATGATGTCATCAGTGATGTCATCGATGATGTCATCAGTGATGTCAACGGTGACGTTGTCGATAAAGTTATAATTGTTGTCAATTATTGTTATCAGTGATCTCGGAAATGATGTCAAACAATATACTATTATGATGTCATAATAGTGCTTTTAAAAGCACTATATTGTAATCCGTCTTCTTCTTCTTCCATCCATTGTTATGCGATTAATACAGCCCGAACCGCTTTGCGCACAGACTCCGTCAGTACTTAAACTGGTCAGTACTTAAGCTGGTCTTCAAAGGATGGCACCTAAGTCTCTTTTAAGGGACAATACTTAAGCTGCTCTTAAAGGGACAGTATATAGGTACTTTAAAACTTTGGCACCTAAGTCGCTCCTTAAGGACTGTACCAAAGTTGCTCTGAAAGGGATTGTACCAAAGTTACTCATTGATGATCATCAGTGATGTCAACAATGAAATTGTCCATAAAGTTATTATGTTGTCAATGATTGTCATCAGTGATGTCATCGATGATGTCATCAGTGATGTCATCGATGATGTCATCAGTGATGTCATCGATGATGTCATCAGTGATGTCATCGATGATGTCATCAGTGATGTCATCGATGATGTCATCAGTGATGTCATCAGTGATGTCATCGATGATGTCATCGATGATGTCATCGATGATGTCATCAGTGATGTCATCGATGATGTCATCGATGATGTCATCGTTGATGTCATCGATGATGTCATCGTTGATGTCATCGATGATGTCATCAGTGATGTCATCGGTGATGTCATCGATGATGTCATCGATGATGTCATCGTGATGTCATCGGTGATGTCATCGATGATGTCATCGATGATGTCATCATGATGTCATCGATGATGTCATCAGTGATGTCATCGATGATGTCATCAGTGATGTCATCGATGATGTCATCGATGATGTCATCAGTGATGTCATCGATGATGTCATCAGTGATGTCATCGATGATGTCATCAGTGATGTCAACGGTGACGTTGTCGATAAAGTTATATTGTTGTCAATTATTGTTATCAGTGATCTCGGAAATGATGTCAACCAATATACTATTAATGATGTCATAATAGTGCTTTTAAAAGCACTATATTGTAATCCGTCTTCTTCTTCTTCCATCCATTGTTATGCGATTAATACAGCCCGAACCGCTTTGCGCACAGACTCCGTCAGTACTTAAACTGGTCAGTACTTAAGCTGGTCTTCAAAGGATGGCACCTAAGTCTCTTTTAAAGGGACAATACTTAAGCTGCTCTTAAAGGGACAGTATATAGGTACTTTAAAACTTTGGCACCTAAGTCGCTCCTTAAGGGACTGTACCAAAGTTGCTCTGAAAGGGATTGTACCAAAGTTACTCATTGATGATCATCAGTGATGTCAACAATGAAATTGTCCATAAAGTTATTATTGTTGTCAATGATTGTCATCAGTGATGTAATTGATGTCATCGATGATGTCATCAGTGAGGTTAACGATTATGTAATCGGTGATGTCATCGATGATGTCATCAGTGATGTCATCAGTTATGTCATCGATGATGTCATCGTGATGTCATCGATGATGTCATCGTGATGTCATCGATGATGTCATCGGTGATGTCATCGATGATGTCATCAGTGATGTCATCGATGATGTCATCAGTGATGTCATCGATGATGTCATCAGTGATGTCATCGATGATGTCATCAGTGATGTCATCGATGATGTCATCAGTGATGTCATCGATGATGTCATCAGTGATGTCATCGATGATGTCATCAGTGATGTCATCGATGATGTCATCGATGATGTCATCGATGATGTCATCAGTGATGTCATCGGTGATGTCATCGATGATGTCATCAGTGATGTCATCGGTGATGTCATCAGTGATGTCATCAATGATGTCATCGATGATGTCATCAGTGATGTCATCGATGATGTCATCGATGATGTCATCAATGATGTCATCGATGATGTCATCAGTGATGTCATCAATGATGTCATCGATGATGTCATCAGTGATGTCATCGATGATGTCATCGATGATGTCATCAGTGATGTCATCGATGATGTCATCGGTGATGTCATCGATGATGTCATCGGTGATGTCATCGATGATGTCATCGATGATGTCATCAGTGATGTCATCGATGATGTCATCAGTGATGTCATCGATGATGTCATCAGTGATGTCATCAGTGATGTCATCAGTGATGTCATCGATGATGTCATCATGATGTCATCGATGATGTCATCAGTGATGTCATCGATGATGTCATCGGTGATGTCATCGATGATGTCATCGATGATGTCATCAGTGATGTCATCGGTGATGTCATCGATGATGTCATCGATGATGTCATGGGTGATGTCATCAGTGATGTCATCGATGATGTCATCGGTGATGTCATCGATGATGTCATCGATGATGTCATCATGATGTCATCGGTGATGTCATCGATGATGTCATCGATGATGTCATCGTGATGTCATCAGTGATGTCATCGATGATGTCATCGATGATGTCATCGATCGATGATGTCATCAGTGATGTCATCGATGATGTCATCAGTGATGTCATCGATGATGTCATCAGTGATGTCATCAGTGATGTCATCGATGATGTCATCAGTGATGTCATCGATGATGTCATCAGTGATGTCATCGATGATGTCATCATGATGTCATCAGTGATGTCATCGATGATGTCATCGATGATGTCATCAGTGATGTCATCGATGATGTCATCGATGATGTCATCAATGATGTCATCGTGATGTCATCGATGATGTCATCGATGATGTCATCAATGATGTCATCGATGATGTCATCAGTGATGTCATCGATGATGTCATCGATGATGTCATCAGTGATGTCATCGATGATGTCATCGATGATGTCATCAGTGATGTCATCGATGATGTCATCGTGATGTCATCGATGATGTCATCGGTGATGTCATCGATGATGTCATCGATGATGTCATCAGTATTGTCATCGATGATGTCATCAGTGATGTCATCAGTGATGTCATCGATGATGTCATCGATGATGTCATCAGTGATGTCATCGATGATGTCATCAGTGATGTCATCGATGATGTCATCAGTGATGTCAACGGTGACGTTGTCGATAAAGTTATAATTGTTGTCATTATTGTTATCAGTGATCTCGGAATGATGTCAACCAATATACTATTATGATGTCATAATAGTGCTTTTAAAAGCACTATATTGTAATCCGTCTTCTTCTTCTTCCATCCATTGTTATGCGATTAATACAGCCCGAACCGCTTTGCGCACAGACTCCGTCAGTACTTAAACTGGTCAGTACTTAAGCTGGTCTTCAAAGGATGGCACCTAAGTCTCTTTTAAAGGACAATACTTAAGCTGCTCTTAAAGGGACAGTATATAGGTACTTTTAAAACTTTGGCACCTAAGTCGCTCCTTAAGGGACTGTACCAAAGTTGCTCTGAAAGGGATTGTACCAAAGTTACTCATTGATGATCATCAGTGATGTCAACAATGAAATTGTCCATAAAGTTATTATTGTTGTCAATGATTGTCATCAGTGATGTAATTGATGTCATCGATGATGTCATCAGTGAGGTTAACGATTATGTAATCGGTGATGTTATCGATGATGTCATCAGTGATGTCATCAGTTATGTCATCGATGATGTCATCGGTGATGTCATCGATGATGTCATCGGTGATGTCATCGATGATGTCATCGGTGATGTCATCGATGATGTCATCAGTGATGTCATCGATGATGTCATCAGTGATGTCATCGATTATGTCATCAGTGATGTCATCGATGATGTCATCAGTGATGTCATCGATGATGTCATCGATGATGTCATCAGTGATGTCATCAGTGATGTCATCGATGATGTCATCGGTGATGTCATCGATGATGTCATCGGTGATGTCATCGATGATGTCATCGTGATGTCATCGATGATGTCATCAGTGATGTCATCGATGATGTCATCAGTGATGTCATCAATGATGTCATCGATGATGTCATCAGTGATGTCATCGATGATGTCATCGATGATGTCATCATGATGTCATCGATGATGTCATCAGTGATGTCATCAATGATGTCATCGATGATGTCATCAGTGATGTCATCGATGATGTCATCGATGATGTCATCAGTGATGTCATCGATGATGTCATCGGTGATGTCATCGTGATGTCATCGTGATGTCATCGATGATGTCATCGATGATGTCATCAGTGATGTCATCGATGATGTCATCAGTGATGTCATCGATGATGTCATCGATGATGTCATCAGTGATGTCATCGATGATGTCATCAGTGATGTCATCGATGATGTCATCAGTGATGTCAACGGTGACGTTGTCGATAAAGTTATAATTGTTGTCAATTATTGTTATCAGTGATCTCGGAAATGATGTCAACCAATATACTATTAATGATGTCATAATAGTGCTTTTAAAAGCACTATATTGTAATCCGTCTTCTTCTTCTTCCATCCATTGTTATGCGATTAATACAGCCCGAACCGCTTTGCGCACAGACTCCGTCAGTACTTAAACTGGTCAGTACTTAAGCTGGTCTTCAAAGGATGGCACCTAAGTCTCTTTTAAAGGGACAATACTTAAGCTGCTCTTAAAGGGACAGTATATAGGTACTTTAAAACTTTGGCACCTAAGTCGCTCCTTAAGGGACTGTACCAAAGTTGCTCTGAAAGGGATTGTACCAAAGTTACTCATTGATGATCATCAGTGATGTCAACAATGAAATTGTCCATAAAGTTATTATTGTTGTCAATGATTGTCATCAGTGATGTAATTGATGTCATCGATGATGTCATCAGTGAGGTCACGATTATGTAATCGGTGATGTCATCGATGATGTCATCAGTGATGTCATCATGATGTCATCAGTGATGTCATCGATGATGTCATCGGTGATGTCATCGATGATGTCATCATGATGTCATCGATGATGTCATCAGTGATGTCATCGATGATGTCATGATGATGTCATCAGTGATGTCATCGATGATGTCATCGATGATGTCATCAGTGATGTCATCGATGATGTCATCAGTGATGTCATCGATGATGTCATCAGTGATGTCAACGGTGACGTTGTCGATAAAGTTATAATTGTTGTCAATTATTGTTATCAGTGATCTCGGAAATGATGTCAACCAATATACTATTAATGATGTCATAATAGTGCTTTTAAAAGCACTATATTGTAATCCGTCTTCTTCTTCTTCCATCCATTGTTATGCGATTAATACAGCCCGAACCGCTTTGCGCACAGACTCCGTCAGTACTTAAACTGGTCAGTACTTAAGCTGGTCTTCAAAGGATGTCACCTAAGTCTCTTTTAAGGGACAATACTTAAGCTGCTCTTAAGGGACAGTATATAGGTACTTTAAAACTTTGGCACCTAATCGCTCCTTAGGGACTGTACCAAAGTTGCTCTGAAAGGGATTGTACCAAAGTTACTCATTGATGATCATCAGTGATGTCAACAATGAAATTGTCCATAAAGTTATTATTGTTGTCAATGATGTCATCAGTGATGTAATTGATGTCATCGATGATGTCATCAGTGAGGTTAACGATTATGTAATCGGTGATGTCATCGATGATGTCATCAGTGATGTCCATCAGTGATGTCATCAGTTATGTCATCGATGATGTCATCGGTGATGTCATCGTGATGTCATCGATGATGTCATCGATGATGTCATCAGTGATGTCATCGATGATGTCATCAGTGATGTCATCGATGATGTCATCGTGATGTCATCGTGATGTCATCAGTGATGTCATCGATGATGTCATCGATGATGTCATCGATGATGTCATCAGTGATGTCATCGATGATGTCATCAGTGATGTCATCGATGATGTCATCAGTGATGTCATCGATGATGTCATCAGTGATGTCATCAATGATGTCATCGATGATGTCATCAGTGATGTCATCGAGGATGTCATCGATGATGTCATCAATGATGTCATCGATGATGTCATCAGTGATGTCATCAATGATGTCATCGATGATGTCATCAGTGATGTCATCGATGATGTCATCGATGATGTCATCAGTGATGTCATCGATGATGTCATCAGTGATGTCATCGATGATGTCATCAGTGATGTCATCGATGATGTCATCAGTGATGTCAACGGTGACGTTGTCGATAAAGTTATAATTGTTGTCAATTATTGTTATCAGTGATCTCGGAAATGATGTCAACCAATATACTATTAATGATGTCATAATAGTGCTTTTAAAAGCACTATATTGTAATCCGTCTTCTTCTTCTTCCATCCATTGTTATGCGATTAATACAGCCCGAACCGCTTTGCGCACAGACTCCGTCAGTACTTAAACTGGTCAGTACTTAAGCTGGTCTTCAAAGGATGGCACCTAAGTCTCTTTTAAAGGGACAATACTTAAGCTGCTCTTAAAGGGACAGTATATAGTACTTTAAAACTTTGGCACCTAAGTCGCTCCTTAAGGGACTGTACCAAAGTTGCTCTGAAAGGGATTGTACCAAAGTTACTCATTGATGATCATCAGTGATGTCAACAATGAAATTGTCCATAAAGTTATTATTGTTGTCAATGATTGTCATCAGTGATGTCATCGATGATGTCATCAGTGATGTCATCGATGATGTCATCAGTGATGTCATCGATGATGTCATCAGTGATGTCATCGATGATGTCATCAGTGATGTCATCGATGATGTCATCAGTGATGTCATCAATGATGTCATCGATGATGTCATCGATGATGTCATCGATGATGTCATCAGTGATGTCATCGATGATGTCATCGATGATGTCATCGTTGATGTCATCGATGATGTCATCGTGATGTCATCGATGATGTCATCAGTGATGTCATCGATGATGTCATCGATGATGTCATCAGTGATGTCATCGTGATGTCATCGGTGATGTCATCGATGATGTCATCGATGATGTCATCAGTGATGTCATCGATGATGTCATCAGTGATGTCATCGATGATGTCATCAGTGATGTCATCGATGATGTCATCGATGATGTCATCAGTGATGTCATCGATGATGTCATCAGTGATGTCATCGATGATGTCATCAGTGATGTCAACGGTGACGTTGTCGATAAAGTTATAATTGTTGTCAATTATTGTTATCAGTGATCTCGGAAATGATGTCAACCAATATACTATTAATGATGTCATAATAGTGCTTTTAAAAGCACTATATTGTAATCCGTCTTCTTCTTCTTCCATCCATTGTTATATGCGATTAATACAGCCCGAACCGCTTTGCGCACAGACTCCGTCAGTACTTAAACTGGTCAGTACTTAAGCTGGTCTTCAAAGGATGGCACCTAAGACTCTTTTAAAGGGACAATACTTAAGCTGCTCTTAAAGGGACAGTATATAGGTACTTTAAAACTTTGGCACCTAAGTCGCTCCTTAAGGGACTGTACCAAAGTTGCTCTGAAAGGGATTGTACCAAAGTTACTCATTGATGATCATCAGTGATGTCAACAATGAAATTGTCCATAAAGTTATTATTGTTGTCAATGATTGTCATCAGTGATGTAATTGATGTCATCGATGATGTCATCAGTGAGGTTAACGATTATGTAATCGGTGATGTC
Organism: Dendropsophus ebraccatus; assembly: GCF_027789765.1. Classification (NCBI taxonomy): domain Eukaryota; kingdom Metazoa; phylum Chordata; class Amphibia; order Anura; family Hylidae; genus Dendropsophus; species Dendropsophus ebraccatus. The sequence continues at coordinate 48,350 of NW_027210095.1, read as the reverse complement.
ATCGATGATGTCATCAGTGATGTCATCAGTTATGTCATCGATGATGTCATCGGTGATGTCATCGATGATGTCATCGGTGATGTCATCGATGATGTCATCGGTGATGTCATCGATGATGTCATCAGTGATGTCATCGATGATGTCATCATGATGTCATCGATGATGTCATCAGTGATGTCATCGATGATGTCATCAGTGATGTCATCGATGATGTCATCAGTGATGTCATCGATGATGTCATCAGTGATGTCATCGATGATGTCATCAGTGATGTCATCGATGATGTCATCGATGATGTCATCGATGATGTCATCAGTGATGTCATCGTGATGTCATCATCGATGATGTCATCAGTGATGTCATCGATGATGTCATCAGTGATGTCATCATGATGTCATCGATGATGTCATCAGTGATGTCATCGATGATGTCATCGATGATGTCATCAATGATGTCATCGATGATGTCATCAGTGATGTCATCATGATGTCATCGATGATGTCATCAGTGATGTCATCGATGATGTCATCGATGATGTCATCAGTGATGTCATCGATGATGTCATCGGTGATGTCATCGATGATGTCATCAGTGATGTCATCGATGATGTCATCGATGATGTCATCAGTGATGTCATCGATGATGTCATCAGTGATGTCATCGATGATGTCATCAGTGATGTCATCAGTGATGTCATCAGTGATGTCATCGATGATGTCATCAGTGATGTCATCGATGATGTCATCAGTGATGTCATCGATGATGTCATCGTGATGTCATCGATGATGTCATCGATGATGTCATCTGTGTCATCGGTGATGTCATCGATGATGTCATCGATGATGTCATGGGTGATGTCATCAGTGATGTCATCGATGATGTCATCGTGATGTCATCGATGATGTCATCGATGATGTCATCAGTGATGTCATCGATGATGTCATCATGATGTCATCGATGATGTCATCGTGATGTCATCAGTGATGTCATCGATGATGTCATCGATGATGTCATCGATGATGTCATCAGTGATGTCATCGATGATGTCATCAGTGATGTCATCGATGATGTCATCAGTGATGTCATCAGTGATGTCATCGATGATGTCATCAGTGATGTCATCGATGATGTCATCAGTGATGTCATCGATGATGTCATCAATGATGTCATCAGTGATGTCATCATGATGTCATCGATGATGTCATCAGTGATGTCATCGATGATGTCATCGATGATGTCATCATGATGTCATCGATGATGTCATCAGTGATGTCATCAATGATGTCATTGATGATGTCATCAGTGATGTCATCGATGATGTCATCGATGATGTCATCAGTGATGTCATCGATGATGTCATCAGTGATGTCATCGATGATGTCATCAGTGATGTCAACGGTGACGTTGTCGATAAAGTTATAATTGTTGTCAATTATTGTTATCAGTGATCTCGGAAATGATGTCAACCAATATACTATTAATGATGTCATAATAGTGCTTTTAAAAGCACTATATTGTAATCCGTCTTCTTCTTCTTCCATCCATTGTTATGCGATTAATACAGCCCGAACCGCTTTGCGCACAGACTCCGTCAGTACTTAAACTGGTCAGTACTTAAGCTGGTCTTCAAAGGATGGCACCTAAGTCTCTTTTAAAGGGACAATACTTAAGCTGCTCTTAAAGGGACAGTATATAGGTACTTTAAAACTTTGGCACCTAAGTCGCTCCTTAAGGGACTGTACCAAAGTTGCTCTGAAAGGGATTGTACCAAAGTTACTCATTGATGATCATCAGTGATGTCAACAATGAAATTGTCCATAAAGTTATTATTGTTGTCAATGATTGTCATCAGTGATGTAATTGATGTCATCGATGATGTCATCAGTGAGGTTAACGATTATGTAATCGGTGATGTCATCGATGATGTCATCAGTGATGTCATCAGTGATGTCATCAGTTATGTCATCGATGATGTCATCGGTGATGTCATCGATGATGTCATCATGATGTCATCGATGATGTCATCGATGATGTCATCGATGATGTCATCGGTGATGTCATCGTGATGTCATCGATGATGTCATCGATGATGTCATCGGTGATGTCATCAGTGATGTCATCAGTGATGTCATCGATGATGTCATCAGTGATGTCATCGATGATGTCATCATGATGTGTCATCGATGATGTCATCAGTGATGTCATCGATGATGTCATCAGTGATGTCATCAATGATGTCATCGATGATGTCATCAGTGATGTCATCGATGATGTCATCGATGATGTCATCAATGATGTCATCGATGATGTCATCAGTGATGTCATCATGATGTCATCGATGATGTCATCAGTGATGTCATCGATGATGTCATCGATGATGTCATCAGTGATGTCATCGATGATGTCATCAGTGATGTCATCGATGATGTCATCAGTGATGTCATCGATGATGTCATCAGTGATGTCAACGGTGACGTTGTCGATAAAGTTATAATTGTTGTCAATTATTGTTATCAGTGATCTCGGAAATGATGTCAACCAATATCCTATTAATGATGTCATAATAGTGCTTTTAAAAGCACTATATTGTAATCCGTCTTCTTCTTCTTCCATCCATTGTTATGCGATTAATACAGCCCGAACCGCTTTGCGCACAGACTCCGTCAGTACTTAACTGGTCAGTACTTAAGCTGGTCTTCAAAGGATGGCACCTAAGTCTCTTTTAAAGGACAATACTTAAGCTGCTCTTAAAGGGACAGTATATAGGTACTTTAAAACTTTGGCACCTAAGTCGCTCCTTAAGGGACTGTACCAAAGTTGCTCTGAAAGGGATTGTACCAAAGTTACTCATTGATGATCATCAGTGATGTCAACAATGAAATTGTCCATAAAGTTATTATTGTTGTCAATGATTGTCATCAGTGATGTCATCGATGATGTCATCAGTGATGTCATCGATGATGTCATCAGTGATGTCATCGATGACGTCATCAGTGATGTCATCGATGATGTCATCAGTGATGTCATCGATGATGTCATCAGTGATGTCATCAATGATGTCATCGATGATGTCATCGATGATGTCATCGATGATATCATCAGTGATGTCATCGATGATGTCATCGTTGATGTCATCGTTGATGTCATCGATGATGTCATCGTTGATGTCATCGATGATGTCATCGGTGATGTCATCGATGATGTCATCGATGATGTCATCGATGATGTCATCGGTGATGTCATCGGTGATGTCATCGATGATGTCATCGATTATGTCATCAGTGATGTCATCGATGATGTCATCAGTGATGTCATCGATGATGTCATCAGTGATGTCATCGATGATGTCATCGATGATGTCATCAGTGATGTCATCGATGATGTCATCAGTGATGTCATCGATGATGTCATCAGTGATGTCAACGGTGACGTTGTCGATAAAGTTATAATTGTTGTCAATTATTGTTATCAGTGATCTCGGAAATGATGTCAACCAATATACTATTAATGATGTCATAATAGTGCTTTTAAAAGCACTATATTGTAATCCGTCTTCTTCTTCTTCCATCCATTGTTATGCGATTAATACAGCCCGAACCGCTTTGCGCACAGACTCCGTCGTCAGTACTTAAACTGGTCAGTACTTAAGCTGGTCTTCAAAGGATGGCACCTAAGTCTCTTTTAAAGGGACAATACTTAAGCTGCTCTTAAAGGGACAGTATATAGGTACTTTAAAACTTTGGCACCTAAGTCGCTCCTTAAGGGACTGTACCAAAGTTGCTCTGAAAGGGATTGTACCAAAGTTACTCATTGATGATCATCAGTGATGTCAACAATGAATTGTCCATAAAGTTATTATTGTTGTCAATGATTGTCATCAGTGATGTAATTGATGTCATCGATGATGTCATCAGTGAGGTTACGATTATGTAATCGGTGATGTCATCGATGATGTCATCAGTGATGTCATCAGTGATGTCATCATGATGTCATCGATGATGTCATCGTGATGTCATCGATGATGTCATCGGTGATGTCATCGATGATGTCATCGGTGATGTCATCGATGATGTCATCAGTGATGTCATCGATGATGTCATCAGTGATGTCATCGATGATGTCATCAGTGATGTCATCGATGATGTCATCAGTGATGTCATCGATGATGTCATCAGTGATGTCATCGATGATGTCATCAGTGATGTCATCGATGATGTCATCGTGATGTCATCGATGATGTCATCGATGATGTCATCGTGATGTCATCAGTGATGTCATCGATGATGTCATCATGATGTCATCGTGATGACATCGGTGATGTCATCAGTGATGTCATCAATGATGTCATCGATGATGTCATCAGTGATGTCATCGATGATGTCATCGATGATGTCATCAATGATGTCATCGATGATGTCATCAGTGATGTCATCAATGATGTCATCGATGATGTCATCAGTGATGTCATCGATGATGTCATCGATGATGTCATCAGTGATGTCATCGATGATGTCATCGTGATGTCATCGATGATGTCATCGATGATGTCATCAGTGATGTCTCGATGATGTCATCAGTGATGTCATCGATGATGTCATCAGTGATGTCATCAGTGATGTCATCAGTGATGTCATCGATGATGTCATCGGTGATGTCATCGATGATGTCATCGATGATGTCATCATGATGTCATCGATGATGTCATCGATGATGTCATCGATGATGTCATGGTGATGTCATCAGTGATGTCATCGATGATGTCATCGATGATGTCATCGATGATGTCATCAGTGATGTCATCGATGATGTCATCAGTGATGTCATCGATGATGTCATCAGTGATGTCATCAGTGATGTCATCGATGATGTCATCAGTGATGTCATCGATGATGTCATCAGTGATGTCATCGATGATGTCATCGATGATGTCATCAGTGATGTCATCAATGATGTCATCGATGATGTCATCAGTGATGTCATCGATGATGTCATCGATGATGTCATCAATGATGTCATCGATGATGTCATCAGTGATGTCATCAATGATGTCATCGATGATGTCATCAGTGATGTCATCGATGATGTCATCGATGATGTCATCAGTGATGTCATCGATGATGTCATCAGTGATGTCATCGATGATGTCATCAGTGATGTCAACGGTGACGTTGTCGATAAAGTTATAATTGTTGTCAATTATTGTTATCAGTGATCTCGGAAATGATGTCAACCAATATACTATTAATGATGTCATAATAGTGCTTTTAAAAGCACTATATTGTAATCCGTCTTCTTCTTCTTCCATCCATTGTTATGCGATTAATACAGCCCGAACCGCTTTGCGCACAGACTCCGTCAGTACTTAAACTGGTCAGTACTTAAGCTGGTCTTCAAGGATGGCACCTAAGTCTCTTTAAAGGGACAATACTTAAGCTGCTCTTAAAGGGACAGTATATAGGTACTTTAAAACTTTGGCACCTAAGTCGCTCCTTAAGGGACTGTACCAAAGTTGCTCTGAAAGGGATTGTACAAAGTTACTCATTGATGATCATCAGTGATGTCAACAATGAAATTGTCCATAAAGTTATTATTGTTGTCAATGATTGTCATCAGTGATGTAATTGATGTCATCGATGATGTCATCAGTGAGGTTAACGATTATGTAATCGGTGATGTCATCGATGATGTCATCATCAGTGATGTCATCAGTGATGTCATCGATGATGTCATCGGTGATGTCATCGATGATGTCATCGGTGATGTCATCGATGATGTCATCGGTGATGTCATCGATGATGTCATCAGTGATGTCATCGATGATGTCATCAGTGATGTCATCGATGATGTCATCAGTGATGTCATCGATGATGTCATCAGTGATGTCATCGATGATGTCATCAGTGATGTCATCGATGATGTCATCAGTGATGTCATCGATGATGTCATCGATGATGTCATCGATGATGTCATCGATGATGTCATCGATGATGTCATCAGTGATGTCATCGTGATGTCATCAGTGATGTCATCATGATGTCATCGTGATGTCATCAGTGATGTCATCAATGATGTCATCGATGATGTCATCAGTGATGTCATCGATGATGTCATCGATGATGTCATCAATGATGTCATCGATGATGTCATCAGTGATGTCATCAATGATGTCATCGATGATGTCATCAGTGATGTCATCGATGATGTCATCGATGATGTCATCAGTGATGTCATCGATGATGTCATCGGTGATGTCATCGATGATGTCATCGGTGATGTCATCGATGATGTCATCGATGATGTCATCAGTGATGTCATCGATGATGTCATCAGTGATGTCATCGATGATGTCATCAGTGATGTCATCGTGATGTCATCAGTGATGTCATCGATGATGTCATCAGTGATGTCATCGATGATGTCATCAGTGATGTCATCGATGATGTCATCGTGATGTCATCGATGATGTCATCACTGATGACATCATCAGTGATGTCATCGATGATGTCATCGATGATGTCATCAGTGATGTCATCGATGATGTCATCAGTGATGTCATCGATGATGTCATCAGTGATGTCATCAGTGATGTCATCGATGATGTCATCAGTGATGTCATCGATGATGTCATCAGTGATGTCATCGATGATGTCATCAATGATGTCATCAGTGATGTCATCAATGATGTCATCGATGATGTCATCAGTGATGTCATCGATGATGTCATCGATGATGTCATCAATGATGTCATCGATGATGTCATCAGTGATGTCATCAATGATGTCATCGATGATGTCATCAGTGATGTCATCGATGATGTCATCGATGATGTCATCAGTGATGTCATCGATGATGTCATCAGTGATGTCATCGATGATGTCATCAGTGATGTCAACGGTGACGTTGTCGATAAAGTTATAATTGTTGTCAATTATTGTTATCAGTGATCTCGGAAATGATGTCAACCAATATACTATTAATGATGTCATAATAGTGCTTTTAAAAGCACTATATTGTAATCCGTCTTCTTCTTCTTCCATCCATTGTTATGCGATTAATACAGCCCGAACCGCTTTGCGCACAGACTCCGTCAGTACTTAAACTGGTCAGTACTTAAGCTGGTCTTCAAAGGATGGCACCTAAGTCTCTTTTAAAGGGACAATACTTAAGCTGCTCTTAAAGGGACAGTATATAGGTACTTTAAAACTTTGGCACCTAAGTCGCTCCTTAAGGGACTGTACCAAAGTTGCTCTGAAGGGATTGTACCAAAGTTACTCATTGATGATCATCAGTGATGTCAACAATGAAATTGTCCATAAAGTTATTATTGTTGTCAATGATTGTCATCAGTGATGTAATTGATGTCATCGATGATGTCATCAGTGAGGTTAACGATTATGTAATCGGTGATGTCATCGATGATGTCATCAGTGATGTCATCAGTGATGTCATCAGTTATGTCATCGATGATGTCATCGGTGATGTCATCGATGATGTCATCGTGATGTCATCGATGATGTCATCGGTGATGTCATCGATGATGTCATCGGTGATGTCATCGGTGATGTCATCGATGATGTCATCGATGATGTCATCAGTGATGTCATCGATGATGTCATCAGTGATGTCATCGATGATGTCATCAGTGATGTCATCGATGATGTCATCGATGATGTCATCATGATGTCATCGATGATGTCATCAGTGATGTCATCGATGATGTCATCAGTGATGTCATCGATGATGTCATCAGTGATGTCATCATCATGATGTCATCATGATGTCATCAGTGATGTCATCGATGATGTCATCGATGATGTCATCATGATGTCATCGATGATGTCATCATGATGTCATCAATGATGTCATCGTGATGTCATCATCGTGATGTCATCAGTGATGTCATCGATGATGTCATCAGTGATGTCATCGATGATGTCATCAGTGATGTCATCGATGATGTCATCAGTGATGTCATCGATGATGTCATCAGTGATGTCATCGTGATGTCATCGTGATGTCGGTAACGTTGTCGATAAAGTTATAATTGTTGTCAATTATTGTTATCAGTGATCTCGGAAATGATGTCAACCAATATACTATTAATGATGTCATAATAGTGCTTTTAAAAGCACTATATTGTAATCCGTCTTCTTCTTCTTCCATCCATTGTTATGCGATTAATACAGCCCGAACCGCTTTGCGCACAGACTCCGTCAGTACTTAAACTGGTCAGTACTTAAGCTGGTCTTCAAAGGATGGCACCTAAGTCTCTTTTAAAGGGACAATACTTAAGCTGCTCTTAAGGGACAGTATATAGGTACTTTAAAACTTTGGCACCTAAGTCGCTCCTTAAGGGACTGTACCAAAGTTGCTCTGAAGGGATTGTACCAAAGTTACTCATTGATGATCATCAGTGATGTCAACAATGAAATTGTCCATAAAGTTATTATTGTTGTCAATGATTGTCATCAGTGATGTAATTGATGTCATCGATGATGTCATCAGTGAGGTTAACGATTATGTAATCGGTGATGTCATCGATGATGATGTCATCAGTGATGTCATCAGTGATGTCATCGATGATGTCATCGTGATGTCATCGATGATGTCATCGGTGATGTCATCGATGATGTCATCGGTGATGTCATCGATGATGTCATCAGTGATGTCATCGATGATGTCATCAGTGATGTCATCGATGATGTCATCAGTGATGTCATCGATGATGTCATCAGTGATGTCATCGATGATGTCATCAGTGATGTCATCGATGATGTCATCAGTGATGTCATCGATGATGTCATCAGTGATGTCATCGATGATGTCATCGATGATGTCATCGATGATGTCATCAGTGATGTTCATCGGTGATGTCATCGTGATGTCATCAGTGATGTCATCGGTGATGTCATCAGTGATGTCATCAATGATGTCATCGATGATGTCATCGTGATGTCATCGATGATGTCATCGATGATGTCATCAATGATGTCATCGATGATGTCATCAGTGATGTCATCAATGATGTCATCGATGATGTCATCAGTGATGTCATCGATGATGTCATCGATGATGTCATCAGTGATGTCATCGATGATGTCATCGTGATGTCATCATCGATGAATGTCATGGATGATGTCATCGGTGATGTCATCGATGATGTCATCGATGATGTCATCAGTGATGTCATCGATGATGTCATCAGTGATGTCATCGATGATGTCATCAGTGATGTCATCATGATGTCATCAGTGATGTCATCGATGATGTCATCAGTGATGTCATCGATGATGTCATCAGTGATGTCATCGATGATGTCATCGATGATGTCATCAGTGATGTCATCGATGATGTCATCGATGATGTCATCATCATGATGTCATCGGTGATGTCATCAGTGATGTCATCGATGATGTCATCGATGATGTCATCGATGATGTCATCAGTGATGTCATCGATGATGTCATCAGTGATGTCATCGATGATGTCATCAGTGATGTCATCATGATGTCATCGATGATGTCATCAGTGATGTCATCGATGATGTCATCAGTGATGTCATCGATGATGTCATCAGTGATGATGTCATCATCGATGATGTCATCAGTGATGTCATCGATGATGTCATCAGTGATGTCATCGATGATGTCATCGATGATGTCATCGATGATGTCATCGATGATGTCATCATGATGTCATCATGATGTCATCGATGATGTCATCAGTGATGTCATCGATGATGTCATCGATGATGTCATCAGTGATGTCATCGATGATGTCATCAGTGATGTCATCGATGATGTCATCAGTGATGTCAACGGTGACGTTGTCGATAAAGTTATAATTGTTGTCAATTATTGTTATCAGTGATCTCGGAAATGATGTCAACCAATATACTATTAATGATGTCATAATAGTGCTTTTAAAAGCACTATATTGTAATCCGTCTTCTTCTTCTTCCATCCATTGTTATGCGATTAATACAGCCCGAACCGCTTTGCGCACAGACTCCGTCAGTACTTAAACTGGTCAGTACTTAAGCTGGTCTTCAAAGGATGGCACCTAAGTCTCTTTTAAAGGGACAATACTTAAGCTGCTCTTAAAGGGACAGTATATAGGTACTTTAAAACTTTGGCACCTAAGTCGCTCCTTAAGGGACTGTACCAAGTTGCTCTGAAAGGGATTGTACCAAAGTTACTCATTGATGATCATCAGTGATGTCAACAATGAAATTGTCCATAAAGTTATTATTGTTGTCAATGATTGTCATCAGTGATGTAATTGATGTCATCGATGATGTCATCAGTGAGGTTAACGATTATGTAATCGGTGATGTCATCGATGATGTCATCAGTGATGTCATCATGATGTCATCAGTTATGTCATCGATGATGTCATCGGTGATGTCATCGATGATGTCATCGGTGATGTCATCGATGATGTCATCGGTGATGTCATCGATGATGTCATCAGTGATGTCATCGATGATGTCATCAGTGATGTCATCGATGATGTCATCAGTGATGTCATCGATGATGTCATCATGATGTCATCGATGATGTCATCAGTGATGTCATCGATGATGTCATCATGATGTCATCGATGATGTCATCAGTGATGTCATCGATGATGTCATCGATGATGTCATCGATGATGTCATCAGTGATGTCATCGGTGATGTCATCGATGATGTCATCAGTGATGTCATCGTGATGTCATCAGTGATGTCATCAATGATGTCATCGATGATGTCATCAGTGATGTCATCGATGATGTCATCGATGATGTCATCAGTGATGTCATCGATGATGTCATCGTGATGTCATCGATGATGTCATCGATGATGTCATCAGTGATGTCATCGATGATGTCATCGATGATGTCATCAGTGATGTCATCGATGATGTCATCAGTGATGTCATCGATGATGTCATCAGTGATGTCATCGATGATGTCATCATGATGTCATCGATGATGTCATCAGTGATGTCATCGATGATGTCATCAGTGATGTCATCGATGATGTCATCAGTGATGTCAACGTGACGTTGTCGATAAGTTATAAGGTGTTGTCAATTATTGTTATCAGTGATCTCGGAAATGATGTCAACCAATATACTATTAATGATGTCATAATAGTGCTTTTAAAAGCACTATATTGTAATCCGTCTTCTTCTTCTTCCATCCATTGTTATGCGATTAATACAGCCCGAACCGCTTTGCGCACAGACTCCGTCAGTACTTAAACTGGTCAGTACTTAAGCTGGTCTTCAGTATGGCACCTAAGTCTCTTTTAAAGGACAATACTTAAGCTGCTCTTAAAGGACAGTATATAGGTACTTTAAAACTTTGGCACCTAAGTCGCTCCTTAAGGGACTGTACCAAGTTGCTCTGAAAGGGATTGTACCAAAGTTACTCATTGATGATCATCAGTGATGTCAACAATGAAATTGTCCATAAAGTTATTATTGTTGTCAATGATTGTCATCAGTGATGTAATTGATGTCATCGATGATGTCATCAGTGAGGTTAACGATTATGTAATCGGTGATGTCATCGATGATGTCATCAGTGATGTCATCAGTGATGTCATCAGTGATGTCATCGATGATGTCATCGGTGATGTCATCGATGATGTCATCGGTGATGTCATCGATGATGTCATCGGTGATGTCATCGATGATGTCATCAGTGATGTCATCGATGATGTCATCAGTGATGTCATCGATGATGTCATCAGTGATGTCATCGATGATGTCATCAGTGATGTCATCGATGATGTCATCAGTGATGTCATCGATGATGTCATCAGTGATGTCATCGATGATGTCATCAGTGATGTCATCGATGATGTCATCGATGATGTCATCGATGATGTCATCAGTGATGTCATCGTGATGTCATCGATGATGTCATCAGTGATGTCATCGTGATGTCATCAGTGATGTCATCAATGATGTCATCGATGATGTCATCAGTGATGTCATCGATGATGTCTCAGTGATGTCATCTTGATGTCATCAATGATGTCATCGATGATGTCATCAGTGATGTCATCAATGATGTCATCGATGATGTCATCAGTGATGTCATCGATGATGTCATCGTGATGTCATCAGTGATGTCATCGATGATGTCATCGTGATGTCATCGATGATGTCATCGGTGATGTCATCAATGATGTCATCGATGATGTCCCATCAGTGATGTCATCGTGATGTCATCAGTGATGTCATCGTGATGTCATCAGTGATGTCATCAGTGATGTCATCAGTGATGTCATCGATGATGTCATCAGTGATGTCATCATGATGTCATCAGTGATGTCATCGATGATGTCATCGGTGATGTCATCGATGATGTCATCGATGATGTCATCATGATGTCATCGGTGATGTCATCGATGATGTCATCGATGATGTCATCGGTGATGTCATCAGTGATGTCATCGATGATGTCATCGATGATGTCATCGATGATGTCATCAGTGATGTCATCGATGATGTCATCAGTGATGTCATCGATGATGTCATCAGTGATGTCATCAGTGATGTCATCGATGATGTCATCAGTGATGTCATCGATGATGTCATCATTGATGTCATCGATGATGTCATCAGTGATGTCATCGGTGATGTCATCGATGATGTCATCAGTGATGTCATCGGTGATGTCATCAGTGATGTCATCAATGATGTCATCGATGATGTCATCGTGATGTCATCGATGATGTCATCGATGATGTCATCAGTGATGTCATCGATGATGTCATCAGTGATGTCATCGATGATGTCATCAGTGATGTCATCGATGATGTCATCGATGATGTCATCAGTGATGTCATCGATGATGTCATCGGATGTCATGATGTCATCGATGATGTCATCGTGATGTCATCGATGATGTCATCGATGATGTCATCAGTGATGTCATCGATGATGTCATCAGTGATGTCATCAGTGATGTCATCGTTGATGTCATCGATGATGTCATCATTGATGTCATCGATGATGTCATCAGTGATGTCATCGATGATGTCATCAGTGATGTCAACGGTGACGTTGTCGATAAAGTTATAATTGTTGTCAATTATTGTTATCAGTGATCTCGGAAATGATGTCAACCAATATACTATTAATGATGTCATAATAGTGCTTTTAAAAGCACTATATTGTAATCCGTCTTCTTCTTCTTCCATCCATTGTTATGCGATTAATACAGCCCGAACCGCTTTGCGCACAGACTCCGTCAGTACTTAAACTGGTCAGTACTTACTGGTCTTCAAAGATGGCACCTAAGTCTCTTTTAAGGGACAATACTTAAGCTGCTCTTAAAGGGACAGTATATAGGTACTTTAAAACTTTGGCACCTAAGTCGCTCCTTAAGGGACTGTACCAAAGTTGCTCTGAAAGGGATTGTACCAAAGTTACTCATTGATGATCATCAGTGATGTCAACAATGAAATTGTCCATAAAGTTATTATTGTTGTCAATGATTGTCATCAGTGATGTAATTGATGTCATCGATGATGTCATCAGTGAGTTAACGATTATGTAATCGGTGATGTCATCGATGATGTCATCAGTGATGTCATCAGTTATGTCATCGATGATGTCATCGGTGATGTCATCGATGATGTCATCGGTGATGTCATCGATGATGTCATCGTGATGTCATCGATGATGTCATCAGTGATGTCATCGATGATGTCATCAGTGATGTCATCGATGATGTCATCAGTGATGTCATCGATGATGTCATCAGTGATGTCATCGATGATGTCATCAGTGATGTCATCGATGATGTCATCAGTGATGTCATCGATGATGTCATCAGTGATGTCATCGATGATGTCATCGATGATGTCATCGATGATGTCATCAGTGATGTCATCGGTGATGTCATCGATGATGTCATCAGTGATGTCATCGGTGATGTCATCAGTGATGTCATCAATGATGTCATCGATGATGTCATCAGTGATGTCATCGATGATGTCATCGGTGATGTCATCGATGATGTCATCAGTGATGTCATCGATGATGTCATCGATGATGTCATCGTGATGTCATCAGTGATGTCATCGATGATGTCATCAGTGATGTCATCGCTGATGTCATCGGTGATGTCATCGATGATGTCATCGGTGATGTCATCGATGATGTCATCGATGATGTCATCATTGATGTCATCGATGATGTCATCAGTGATGTCATCGATGATGTCATCAGTGATGTCATCAGTGATGTCATCAGTGATGTCATCGATGATGTCATCAGTGATGTCATCGATGATGTCATCAGTGATGTCATCGATGATGTCATCGGTGATGTCATCGATGATGTCATCGATGATGTCATCAGTGATGTCATCGGTGATGTCATCGATGATGTCATCGATGATGTCATGGGTGATGTCATCAGTGATGTCATCGATGATGTCATCGATGATGTCATCGATGATGTCATCAGTGATGTCATCGATGATGTCATCAGTGATGTCATCGATGACATCATCGATGATGTCATCAGTGATGTCATCGATGATGTCATCAGTGATGTCATCGATGATGTCATCAGTGATGTCATCGATGATGTCATCGATGATGTCATCAGTGATGTCATCAATGATGTCATCGATGATGTCATCAGTGATGTCATCGATGATGTCATCGATGATGTCATCATGATTGTCATCGATGATGTCATCAGTGATGTCATCAGTGATGTCATCGATGATGTCATCAGTGATGTCATCGATGATGTCATCGATGATGTCATCAGTGATGTCATCGATGATGTCATCAGTGATGTCATCGATGATGTCATCAGTGATGTCAACGGTGACGTTGTCGATAAAGTTATAATTGTTGTCAATTATTGTTATCAGTGATCTCGGAAATGATGTCAACCAATATACTATTAATGATGTCATAATAGTGCTTTTAAAAGCACTATATTGTAATCCGTCTTCTTCTTCTTCCATCCATTGTTATGCGATTAATACAGCCCGAACCGCTTTGCGCACAGACTCCGTCAGTACTTAAACTGGTCAGTACTTAAGCTGGTCTTCAAAGGATGGCACCTAAGTCTCTTTTAAAGGGACAATACTTAAGCTGCTCTTAAAGGGACAGTATATAGGTACTTTAAAACTTTGGCACCTAAGTCGCTCCTTAAGGGACTGTACCAAGTTGCTCTGAAAGGGATTGTACCAAAGTTACTCATTGATGATCATCAGTGATGTCAACAATGAAATTGTCCATAAAGTTATTATTGTTGTCAATGATTGTCATCAGTGATGTAATTGATGTCATCGATGATGTCATCAGTGAGGTTAACGATTATGTAATCGGTGATGTTATCGATGATGTCATCGGTGATGTCATCGATGATGTCATCGATGATGTCATCAGTGATGTCATCGATGATGTCATCAGTGATGTCATCGATGATGTCATCGGTGATGTCATCGGTGATGTCATCAGTGATGTCATCGATGATGTCATCAGTGATGTCATCGATGATGTCATCAGTGTGTCATCGATGATGTCATCAGTGATGTCATCGATGATGTCATCAGTGATGTCATCGATGATGTCATCAGTGATGTCATCGATGATGTCATCAGTGATGTCATCGATGATGTCATCGATGATGTCATCGATGATGTCATCAGTGATGTCATCGATGATGTCATCGATGATGTCATCAGTGATGTCATCGATGATGTCATCAGTGATGTCATCATGATGTCATCGATGATGTCATCAGTGATGTCATCGATGATGTCATCGATGATGTCATCATGATGTCATCGATGATGTCATCAGTGATGTCATCGATGATGTCATCGATGATGTCATCATGATGTCATCGATGATGTCATCGATGATGTCATCAGTGATGTCATCGATGATGTCATCGGTGATGTCATCGATGATGTCATCGGTGATGTCATCGATGATGTCATCGATGATGTCATCAGTGATGTCATCGATGATGTCATCAGTGATGTCATCGATGATGTCATCAGTGATGTCATCGTGATGTCATCAGTGATGTCATCGATGATGTCATCAGTGATGTCATCGATGATGTCATCAGTGATGTCATCGATGATGTCATCAGTGATGTCATCGATGATGTCATCGATGATGTCATCAGTGATGTCATCGGATGTCATCGATGATGTCATCGATGATGTCATCGGTGATGTCATCAGTGATGTCATCGATGATGTCATCAGTGATGTCATCGTGATGTCATCATGATGTCATCAGTGATGTCATCGATGATGTCATCAGTGATGTCATCGATGATGTCATCAATGATGTCATCAGTGATGTCATCATGATGTCATCGATGATGTCATCAGTGATGTCATCGATGATGTCATCGTGATGTCATCAATGATGTCATCGATGATGTCATCAGTGATGTCATCAATGATGTCATTGATGATGTCATCATGATGTCATCGATGATGTCATCGATGATGTCATCAGTGATGTCATCGATGATGTCATCAGTGATGTCATCGATGATGTCATCAGTGATGTCAACGGTGACGTTGTCGATAAAGTTATAATTGTTGTCAATTATTGTTATCAGTGATCTCGGAATGATGTCAACCAATATACTATTAATGATGTCATAATAGTGCTTTTAAAAGCACTATATTGTAATCCGTCTTCTTCTTCTTCCATCCATTGTTATGCGATTAATACAGCCCGAACCGCTTTGCGCACAGACTCCGTCAGTACTTAAACTGGTCAGTACTTAAGCTGGTCTTCAAAGGATGGCACCTAAGTCTCTTTTAAAGGGACAATACTTAAGCTGCTCTTAAAGGGACAGTATATAGGTACTTTAAAACTTTGGCACCTAAGTCGCTCCTTAAGGGACTGTACCAAAGTTGCTCTGAAGGGATTGTACCAAAGTTACTCATTGATGATCATCAGTGATGTCAACAATGAAATTGTCCATAAAGTTATTATTGTTGTCAATGATTGTCATCAGTGATGTAATTGATGTCATCGATGATGTCATCAGTGAGGTTAACGATTATGTAATCGGTGATGTCATCGATGATGTCATCAGTGATGTCATCAGTGATGTCATCAGTTATGTCATCGATGATGTCATCGGTGATGTCATCGATGAATGTCATCGATGATGTCATCAGTGATGTCATCGATGATGTCATCGGATGTCATCATGATGTCATCGATGATGTCATCTGATGTCCATCGGTGATGTCATCGATGATGTCATCGATGATGTCATCGATGATGTCATCAGTGATGTCATCGATGATGTCATCGTGATGTCATCGATGATGTCATCGATGATGTCATCAGTGATGTCATCGATGATGTCATCAGTGATGTCATCGATGATGTCATCAGTGATGTCATCATGATGTCATCGATGATGTCATCAGTGATGTCATCGATGATGTCATCGGATGATGTCATCAATGATGTCATCGATGATGTCATCAGTGATGTCATCATGATGTCATCGATGATGTCATCAGTGATGTCATCGATGATGTCATCGATGATGTCATCAGTGATGTCATCGATGATGTCATCAGTGATGTCATCGATGATGTCATCAGTGATGTCATCGATGATGTCATCAGTGATGTCAACGGTGACGTTGTCGATAAAGTTATAATTGTTGTCAATTATTGTTATCAGTGATCTCGGAAATGATGTCAACCAATATACTATTAATGATGTCATAATAGTGCTTTTAAAAGCACTATATTGTAATCCGTCTTCTTCTTCTTCCATCCATTGTTATGCGATTAATACAGCCCGAACCGCTTTGCGCACAGACTCCGTCAGTACTTAAACTGGTCAGTACTTAAGCTGGTCTTCAAAGGATGGCACCTAAGTCTCTTTTAAAGGGACAATACTTAAGCTGCTCTTAAAGGGACAGTATATAGGTACTTTAAAACTTTGGCACCTAAGTCGCTCCTTAAGGGACTGTACCAAAGTTGCTCTGAAAGGGATTGTACCAAAGTTACTCATTGATGATCATCAGTGATGTCAACAATGAAATTGTCCATAAAGTTATTATTGTTGTCAATGATTGTCATCAGTGATGTAATTGATGTCATCGATGATGTCATCAGTGAGGTTAACGATTATGTATCGGTGATGTCATCGATGATGTCATCAGTGATGTCATCAGTTATGTCATCGATGATGTCATCGGTGATGTCATCGATGATGTCATCGGTGATGTCATCGATGATGTCATCGGTGATGTCATCGATGATGTCATCAGTGATGTCATCGATGATGTCATCAGTGATGTCATCGATGATGTCATCAGTGATGTCATCGATGATGTCATCAGTGATGTCATCGATGATGTCATCAGTGATGTCATCGATGATGTCATCATGATGTCATCGATGATGTCATCAGTGATGTCATCGATGATGATGTCATCGATGATGTCATCGATGATGTCATCAGTGATGTCATCGGTGATGTCATCGATGATGTCATCAGTGATGTCATCGATGATGTCATCAGTGATGTCATCAATGATGTCATCGATGATGTCATCAGTGATGTCATCGATGATGTCATCGTGAATGTCATCAGTGATGTCATCGATGATGTCATCAGTGATGTCATCAATGATGTCATGATTTGTCATCAGTGATGTCATCGATGATGTCATCGATGATGTCATCAGTGATGTCATCGATGATGTCTCGGTGATGTCATCGATGATGTCATCGTTGATGTCATCGATGATGTCATCGATGATGTCATCAGTGATGTCATCGATGATGTCATCAGTGATGTCATCGTGATGTCATCAGTGATGTCATCAGTGATGTCATCGTGATGTCATCGATGATGTCATCAGTGATGTCATCGATGATGTCATCGTGATGTCATCGATGATGTCATCGATGATGTCATCAGTGATGTCATCGGTGATGTCATCGTGATGTCATCGATGATGTCATCGATGATGTCATCAGTGATGTCATCGATGATGTCATCGATGATGTCATCGATGATGTCATCAGTGATGTCATCGATGATGTCATCATTGATGTCATCGATGATGTCATCAGTGATGTCATCAGTGATGTCATCGATGATGTCATCAGTGATGTCATCGTGATGTCATCAGTGATGTCATCGATGATGTCATCAATGATGTCATCATTGATGTCATCATGATGTCATCGATGATGTCATCAGTGATGTCATCGATGATGTCATCGATGATGTCATCAATGATGTCATCGATGATGTCATCAGTGATGTCATCAATGATGTCATCGATGATGTCATCAGTGATGTCATCGATGATGTCATCGATGATGTCATCAGTGATGTCATCGATGATGTCATCAGTGATGTCATCGATGATGTCATCAGTGATGTCAACGGTGACTTGTCGATAAAGTTATAATTGTTGTCAATTATTGTTATCAGTGATCTCGGAAATGATGTCAACCAATATACTATTAATGATGTCATATAGTGCTTTTAAAAGCATATATTGTAATCCGTCTTCTTCTTCTTCCATCCATTGTTATGCGATTATACAGCCCAACCGCTTTGCGCACAGACTCCGTCAGTACTTAAACTGGTCAGTACTTAAGCTGGTCTTCAAAGGATGGCACCTAAGTCTCTTTTAAAGGGACAATACTTAAGCTGCTCTTAAAGGACAGTATATAGGTACTTTAAAACTTTGGCACCTAAGTCGCTCCTTAAGGGACTGTACCAAAGTTGCTCTGAAAGGGATTGTACCAAAGTTACTCATTGATGATCATCAGTGATGTCAACAATGAAATTGTCCATAAAGTTATTATTGTTGTCAATGATTGTCATCAGTGATGTAATTGATGTCATCGATGATGTCATCAGTGAGGTTAACGATTATGTAATCGGTGATGTCATCGATGATGTCATCAGTGATGTCATCATGATGTCATCAGTTATGTCATCGATGATGTCATCGTGATGTCATCGATGATGTCATCAGTGATGTCATCGATGATGTCATCGTGATGTCATCGATGATGTCATCGTGATGTCATCGGTGATGTCATCGATGATGTCATCGATGATGTCATCGGTGATGTCATCAGTGATGTCATCGTGATGTCATCGATGATGTCATCGATGATGTCATCGATGATGTCATCAGTGATGTCATCGATGATGTCATCAGTGATGTCATCGATGATGTCATCAGTGATGTCATCGATGATGTCATCAGTGATGTCATCGATGATGTCATCAGTGATGTCATCAATGATGTCATCGATGATGTCATCAGTGATGTCATCGATGATGTCATCGATGATGTCATCAGTGATGTCATCGATGATGTCATCAGTGATGTCATCAATGATGTCATCGTGATGTCATCAGTGATGTCATCGTGATGTCATCGATGATGTCATCAGTGATGTCATCGATGATGTCATCAGATGTCATCGATGATGTCATCAGTGATGTCATCGATGATGTCATCAGTGATGTCAACGGTGACGTTGTCGATAAAGTTATAATTGTTGTCAATTATTGTTATCAGTGATCTCGGAAATGATGTCAACCAATATACTATTAATGATGTCATAATAGTGCTTTTAAAAGCACTATATTGTAATCCGTCTTCTTCTTCTTCCATCCATTGTTATGCGATTAATACAGCCCGACCGCTTTGCGCACAGACTCCGTCAGTACTTAAACTGGTCAGTACTTAAGCTGGTCTTCAAAGGATGGCACCTAAGTCTCTTTAAAGGGACATACTTAAGCTGCTCTTAAAGGGACAGTATATAGGTACTTTAAACTTTGGCACCTAAGTCGCTCCTTAAGGGACTGTACCAAAGTTGCTCTGAAAGGGATTGTACCAAAGTTACTCATTGATGATCATCAGTGATGTCAACAATGAAATTGTCCATAAAGTTATTATTGTTGTCAATGATTGTCATCAGTGATGTCATCGATGATGTCATCAGTGATGTCATCGATGATGTCATCAGTGATGTCATCGATGATGTCATCAGTGATGTCATCGATGATGTCATCAGTGATGTCATCGATGATGTCATCAGTGATGTCATCGATGATGTCATCGATGATGTCATCGATGATGTCATCGATGATGTCATCAGTGATGTCATCGATGATGTCATCGATGATGTCATCGATGATGTCATCGATGATGTCATCGTTGATGTCATCGATGATGTCATCAGTGATGTCATCGGTGATGTCATCGATGATGTCATCGATGATGTCATCGATGATGTCATCGATGATGTCATCGATGATGTCATCGATGATGTCATCGTGATGTCATCGATGATGTCATCAGTGATGTCATCGATGATGTCATCAGTGATGTCATCGATGATGTCATCGATGATGTCATCAGTGATGTCATCGATGATGTCATCAGTGATGTCATCGATGATGTCATCAGTGATGTCAACGGTGACGTTGTCGATAAAGTTATAATTGTTGTCATTATTGTTATCAGTGATCTCGGAAATGATGTCAACCAATATACTATTAATGATGTCATAATAGTGCTTTTAAAAGCACTATATTGTAATCCGTCTTCTTCTTCTTCCATCCATTGTTATGCGATTAATACAGCCCGAACCGCTTTGCGCACAGACTCCGTCAGTACTTAAACTGGTCAGTACTTAAGCTGGTCTTCAAAGGATGGCACCTAAGTCTCTTTTAAAGGGACAATACTTAAGCTGCTCTTAAAGGGACAGTATATAGGTACTTTAAAACTTTGGCACCTAAGTCGCTCCTTAAGGACTGTACCAAAGTTGCTCTGAAAGGGATTGTACCAAAGTTACTCATTGATGATCATCAGTGATGTCAACAATGAAATTGTCCATAAAGTTATTATTGTTGTCAATGATTGTCATCAGTGATGTAATGATGTCATCGATGATGTCATCAGTGAGGTTAACGATTATGTATCGGTGATGTCATCGATGATGTCATCAGTGATGTCATCAGTGATGTCATCGATGATGTCATCGTGATGTCATCGATGATGTCATCGGTGATGTCATCGATGATGTCATCGGTGATGTCATCGATGATGTCATCAGTGATGTCATCGATGATGTCATCAGTGATGTCATCGATTATGTCATCAGTGATGTCATCGATGATGTCATCAGTGATGTCATCGATGATGTCATCAGTGATGTCATCGATGATGTCATCAGTGATGTCATCGATGATGTCATCAGTGATGTCATCGATGATGTCATCGATGATGTCATCGATGATGTCATCAGTGATGTCATCGATGATGTCATCGATGATGTCATCAGTGATGTCATCGATGATGTCATCAGTGATGTCATCATGATGTCATCGATGATGTCATCAGTGATGTCATCAGATGATGTCATCGTGATGTCATCAATGATGTCATCGATGATGTCATCAGTGATGTCATCATGATGTCATCGATGATGTCATCAGTGATGTCATCGATGATGTCATCGATGATGTCATCAGTGATGTCATCGTGATGTCATCGTGATGTCATCGATGATGTCATCGGTGATGTCATCGATGATGTCATCGATGATGTCATCATGATGTCATCGATGATGTCATCAGTGATGTCATCGATGATGTCATCAGTGTGATGTCATCAGTGATGTCATCATGATGTCATCGATGATGTCATCAGTGATGTCATCGATGATGTCATCAGTGATGTCATCGATGATGTCATCGTTGATGTCATCGATGATGTCATCGATGATGTCATCAGTGATGTCATCGGTGATGTCATCGTGATGTCCGATGATGTCATCGGTGATGTCATCAGTGATGTCATCGATGATGTCATCGATGATGTCATCGATGATGTCATCAGTGATGTCATCGTGATGTCATCAGATGATGTCATCATGATGTCATCATGGATGTCATCAGTGATGTCATCGATGATGTCATCATGATGTCATCGATGATGTCATCATGATGTCATCGATGATGTCATCAATGATGTCATCAGTGATGTCATCAATGATGTCATCGATGATGTCATCAGTGATGTCATCGATGATGTCATCGATGATGTCATCAATGATGTCATCGATGATGTCATCAGTGATGTCATCAATGATGTCATTGATGATGTCATCATGATGTCATCGATGATGTCATCGATGATGTCATCAGTGATGTCATCGATGATGTCATCAGTGATGTCATCGATGATGTCATCAGTGATGTCAACGGTGACGTTGTCGATAAAGTTATAATTGTTGTCAATTATTGTTATCAGTGATCTCGGAAATGATGTCAACCAATATACTATTAATGATGTCATAATAGTGCTTTTAAAAGCACTATATTGTAATCCGTCTTCTTCTTCTTCCATCCATTGTTATGCGATTAATACAGCCCGAACCGCTTTGCGCACAGACTCCGTCAGTACTTAAACTGGTCAGTACTTAAGCTGGTCTTCAAAGGATGGCACCTAAGTCTCTTTTAAAGGGACAATACTTAAGCTGCTCTTAAAGGGACAGTATATAGGTACTTTAAAACTTTGGCACCTAAGTCGCTCCTTAAGGGACTGTACCAAAGTTGCTCTGAAAGGGATTGTACCAAAGTTACTCATTGATGATCATCAGTGATGTCAACAATGAAATTGTCCATAAAGTTATTATTGTTGTCAATGATTGTCATCAGTGATGTAATTGATGTCATCGATGATGTCATCAGTGAGGTTAACGATTATGTAATCGGTGATGTCATCGATGATGTCATCAGTGATGTCATCAGTTATGTCATCGATGATGTCATCGGTGATGTCATCGATGATGTCATCGGTGATGTCATCGATGATGTCATCGTGATGTCATCGATGATGTCATCGGTGATGTCATCGATGATGTCATCAGTGATGTCATCGATGATGTCATCAGTGATGTCATCGATGATGTCATCAGTGATGTCATCGATGATGTCATCAGTGATGTCATCGATGATGTCATCAGTGATGTCATCGATGATGTCATCAGTGATGTCATCGATGATGTCATCGATGATGTCATCGATGATGTCATCAGTGATGTCATCGGTGATGTCATCGATGATGTCATCAGTGATGTCATCGGTGATGTCATCAGTGATGTCATCAATGATGTCATCGTGATGATGTCCAGTGATGTCATCGATGATGTCATCGATGATGTCATCAATGATGTCATCGATGATGTCATCAGTGATGTCATCAATGATGTCATCGATGATGTCATCAAGTGATGTCATCGATGATGTCATCGATGATGTCATCAGTGATGTCATCGATGATGTCATCGGTGATGTCATCATGATGTCATCAGTGATGTCATCGATGATGTCATCGATGATGTCATCAGTGATGTCATCGATGATGTCATCAGTGATGTCATCGATGATGTCATCAGTGATGTCATCAGTGATGTCATCATGATGTCATCGATGATGTCATCAGTGATGTCATCGATGATGTCATCAGTGATGTCATCGATGATGTCATCGGTGATGTCATCGTGATGTCATCGATGATGTCATCAGTGATGTCATCGGTGATGTCATCGATGATGTCATCGATGATGTCATCGATGATGTCATCATGATGTCATCGATGATGTCATCAGTGATGTCATCAGTGATGTCATCGATGATGTCATCATGATGTCATCGATGATGTCATCAGTGATGTCATCGATGATGTCATCAATGATGTCATCAGTGATGTCATCATGATGATGTCATCGTGATGTCATCAGTGATGTCATCGATGATGTCATCGATGATGTCATCAATGATGTCATCGATGATGTCATCAGTGATGTCATCAATGATGTCATCGATGATGTCATCAGTGATGTCATCGATGAGTGTCATCGATGATGTCATCAGTGATGTCATCGATGATGTCATCAGTGATGTCATCGATGATGTCATCAGTGATGTCAACGGTGACGTTGTCGATAAAGTTATAATTGTTGTCAATTATTGTTATCAGTGATCTCGGAAATGATGTCAACCAATATACTATTAATGATGTCATAATAGTGCTTTTAAAAGCACTATATTGTAATCCGTCTTCTTCTTCTTCCATCCATTGTTATGCGATTATACAGCCCGAACCGCTTTGCGCACAGACTCCGTCAGTACTTAAACTGGTCAGTACTTAAGCTGGTCTTCAAAGGATGGCCCTAAGTCTCTTTTAAAGGGACAATACTTAAGCTGCTCTTAAAGGGACAGTATATAGGTACTTTAAAACTTTGGCACCTAAGTCGCTCCTTAAGGGACTGTACCAAAGTTGCTCTGAAAGGGATTGTACCAAAGTTACTCATTGATGATCATCAGTGATGTCAACAATGAAATTGTCCATAAAGTTATTATTGTTGTCAATGATTGTCATCAGTGATGTATTGATGTCATCGATGATGTCATCAGTGATGTCAACGATTATGTAATCGGTGATGTCATCGATGATGTCATCAGTGATGTCATCAGTGATGTCATCAGTGATGTCATCGATGATGTCATCGTGATGTCATCGATGATGTCATCAGTGATGTCATCGATGATGTCATCGATGATGTCATGGATGTCATCGATGATGTCATCGATGATGTCATCGGTGATGTCATCAGTGATGTCATTCATGATGATTCATCGATGATGTCATCAGTGATGTCATCGTGATGTCATCGATGATGTCATCGTGATGTCATCGATGATGTCATCGATGATGTCATCAGTGATGTCATCGATGATGTCATCAGTGATGTCATCGATGATGTCATCAGTGATGTCATCGATGATGTCATCAGTGATGTCATCGATGATGTCATCAGTGATGTCATCGATGATGTCATCAGTGATGTCATCGATGATGTCATCGATGATGTCATCAGTGATGTCATCGATGATGTCATCGATGATGTCATCAAT
This sequence comes from Dendropsophus ebraccatus, assembly GCF_027789765.1. Classification (NCBI taxonomy): domain Eukaryota; kingdom Metazoa; phylum Chordata; class Amphibia; order Anura; family Hylidae; genus Dendropsophus; species Dendropsophus ebraccatus. The sequence goes on along the minus strand of NW_027210095.1, from coordinate 22,357 downwards.
GATGTCATCGATGATGTCATCATTGATGACATCAATGATGTCATCGATGATGTCATCAGTGATGTCATCGATGATGTCATCGATGATGTCATCAGATGATGTCATCGATGATGTCATCAGTGATGTCATCGATGATGTCATCAGTGATGTCATCGATGATGTCATCAGTGATGTCAACGGTGACGTTGTCGATAAAGTTATAATTGTTGTCAATTATTGTTATCAGTGATCTCGGAAATGATGTCAACCAATATACTATTAATGATGTCATAATAGTGCTTTTAAAAGCACTATATTGTAATCCGTCTTCTTCTTCTTCCATCCATTGTTATGCGATTAATACAGCCCGAACCGCTTTGCGCACAGACTCCGTCAGTACTTAAACTGGTCAGTACTTAAGCTGGTCTTCAAAGGATGGCACCTAAGTCTCTTTTAAAGGGACAATACTTAAGCTGCTCTTAAGGACAGTATATAGGTACTTTAAAACTTTGGCACCTAAGTCGCTCCTTAAGGGACTGTACCAAAGTTGCTCTGAAAGGGATTGTACCAAAGTTACTCATTGATGATCATCAGTGATGTCAACATGAAATTGTCCATAAAGTTATTATTGTTGTCAATGATTGTCATCAGTGATGTAATTGATGTAATCGATGATGTCATCAGTGAGGTTAACGATTATGTAATCGGTGATGTCATCGATGATGTCATCAGTGATGTCATCAGTTATGTCATCGATGATGTCATCGGTGATGTCATCGATGATGTCATCGGTGATGTCATCGATGATGTCATCGGTGATGTCATCGATGATGTCATCAGTGATGTCATCGATGATGTCATCAGTGATGTCATCGATTATGTCATCAGTGATGTCATCGATGATGTCATCAGTGATGTCATCGATGATGTCATCAGTGATGTCATCGATGATGTCATCAGTGATGTCCTCGATGATGTCATCAGTGATGTCTCGATGATGTCATCGATGATGTCATCGATGATGTCATCAGTGATGTCATCGGTGATGTCATCGATGATGTCATCAGTGATGTCATCGTGATGTCATCAGTGATGTCATCAATGATGTCATCGATGATGTCATCAGTGATGTCATCGATGATGTCATCGATGATGTCATCAATGATGTCATCGATGATGTCATCAGTGATGTCATCAATGATGTCATCGATGATGTCATCAGTGATGTCATCGATGATGTCATCGATGATGTCATCAGTGATGTCATCGATGATGTCATCGTGATGTCATCGATGATGTCATCGGTGATGTCATCGATGATGTCATCGATGATGTCATCAGTGATGTCATCGATGATGTCATCAGTGATGTCATCGATGATGTCATCAGTGATGTCATCAGTGATGTCATCAGTGATGTCATCGATGATGTCATCAGTGATGTCATCGATGATGTCATCAGTGATGTCATCGATGATGTCATCGGTGATGTCATCGATGATGTCATCGATGGTCATCAGTGATGTCATCGGTGATGTCATCGATGATGTCATCGATGATGTCATCGTTGATGTCATCAGTGATGTCATCGATGATGTCATCGATGATGTCATCGATGATGTCATCAGTGATGTCATCGTGATGTCATCAGTGATGTCATCGATGATGTCATCAGTGATGTCATCAGTGATGTCATCGATGATGTCATCAGTGATGTCATCGATGATGTCATCAGTGATGTCATCGATGATGTCATCATGATGTCATCAGTGATGTCATCATGATGTCATCGATGATGTCATCAGTGATGTCATCGATGATGTCATCGATGATGTCATCAATGATTTCATCGATGATGTCATCAGGGATGTCATCAATGATGTCATTGATGAGTCATCAGTGATGTCATCGATGATGTCATCGATGATGTCATCAGTGATGTCATTGATGATGTCATCAGTGATGTCATCGATGATGTCATCAGTGATTGTCAACGGTGACGTTGTCGATAAAGTTATAATTGTTGTCAATTATTGTTATCAGTGATCTCGGAAATGATGTCAACCAATATACTATTAATGATGTCATAATAGTGCTTTTAAAAGCACTATATTGTAATCCGTCTTCTTCTTCTTCCATCCATTGTTATGCGATTAATACAGCCCGAACCGCTTTGCGCACAGACTCCGTCAGTACTTAAACTGGTCAGTACTTAAGCTGGTCTTCAAAGGATGGCACCTAGTCTCTTTTAAAGGGACAATACTTAAGCTGCTCTTAAAGGGACAGTATATAGGTACTTTAAAACTTTGGCACCTAAGTCGCTCCTTAAGGGACTGTACCAAAGTTGCTCTGAAAGGGATTGTACCAAAGTTACTCATTGATGATCATCAGTGATGTCACAATGAAATTGTCCATAAAGTTATTATTGTTGTCAATGATTGTCATCAGTGATGTAATTGATGTCATCGATGATGTCATCAGTGAGGTTAACGATTATGTATCGGTGATGTCATCGATGATGTCATCAGTGATGTCATCATGATGTCATCATTATGTCATCGATGATGTCATCGGTGATGTCATCGATGATGTCATCAGTGATGTCATCGATGATGTCATCGATGATGTCATCGATGATGTCATCGGTGATGTCATCGGTGATGTCATCGATGATGTCATCGATGATGTCATGGGTGATGTCATCAGTGATGTCATCGATGATGTCATCGATGATGTCATCGATGATGTCATCGATGATGTCATCAGTGATGTCATCGATGATGTCATCAGTGATGTCATCGATGATGTCATCAGTGATGTCATCGATGATGTCATCAGTGATGTCATCGATGATGTCATCAGTGATGTCATCGATGATGTCATCATGATGTCATCAATGATGTCATCGATGATGTCATCAGTGATGTCATCGATGATGTCATCGATGATGTCATCATGATGTCATCGATGATGTCATCATTGATGTCATCAATGATGTCATCGATGATGTCATCAGTGATGTCATCGATGATGTCATCGTGATGTCATCAGTGATGTCATCGATGATGTCATCAGTGATGTCATCGATGATGTCATCAGTGATGTCATCGATGATGTCATCAGTGATGTCAACGGTGACGTTGTCGATAAAGTTATAATTGTTGTCAATTATTGTTATCAGTGATCTCGGAAATGATGTCAACCAATATACTATTAATGATGTCATAATAGTGCTTTTAAAAGCACTATATTGTAATCCGTCTTCTTCTTCTTCCATCCATTGTTATGCGATTAATACAGCCCGAACCGCTTTGCGCACAGACTCCGTCAGTACTTAAACTGGTCAGTACTTAAGCTGGTCTTCAAAGGATGGCACCTAAGTCTCTTTTAAAGGGACAATACTTACTTAAGCTGCTCTTAAAGGGACAGTATATAGGTACTTTAAAACTTTGGCACCTAAGTCGCTCCTTAAGGGACTGTACCAAAGTTGCTCTGAAAGGGATTGTACCAAAGTTACTCATTGATGATCATCAGTGATGTCAACAATGAAATTGTCCATAAAGTTATTATTGTTGTCAATGATTGTCATCAGTGATGTCATCGATGATGTCATCAGTGATGTCATCGATGATGTCATCATGATGTCATCGATGATGTCATCAGTGATGTCATCGATGATGTCATCAGTGATGTCATCGATGATGTCATCAGTGATGTCATCGATGATGTCATCGATGATGTCATCGATGATGTCATCGATGATGTCATCAGTGATGTCATCGATGATGTCATCGATGATGTCATCGATGATGTCATCGATGATGTCATCGTTGATGTCATCGATGATGTCATCGTGATGTCATCGGTGATGTCATCGATGATGTCATCGATGATGTCATCGGTGATGTCATCGTGATGTCATCGATGATGTCATCGATGATGTCATCAGTGATGTCATCGATGATGTCATCAATGATGTCATCGATGATGTCATCAGTGATGTCATCGATGATGTCATCGATGATGTCATCAGTGATGTCATCGATGATGTCATCAGTGATGTCATCGGTGATGTCATCAGTGATGTCAACGGTGACGTTGTCGATAAAGTTATAATTGTTGTCAATTATTGTTATCAGTGATCTCGGAAATGATGTCAACAATATACTATTAATGATGTCATAATAGTGCTTTTAAAAGCACTATATTGTAATCCGTCTTCTTCTTCTTCCATCCATTGTTATGCGATTAATACAGCCCGAACCGCTTTGCGCACAGACTCCGTCAGTACTTAAACTGGTCAGTACTTAAGCTGGTCTTCAAAGGATGGCACCTAAGTCTCTTTTAAAGGGACAATACTTAAGCTGCTCTTAAAGGGACAGTATATAGGTACTTTAAACTTTGGCACCTAAGTCGCTCCTTAAGGGACTGTACCAAAGTTGCTCTGAAAGGGATTGTACCAAAGTTACTCATTGATGATCATCAGTGATGTCAACAATGAAATTGTCCATAAAGTTATTATTGTTGTCAATGATTGTCATCAGTGATGTATTGATGTCATCGATGATGTCATCAGTGAGGTTAACGATTATGTTAATCGGTGATGTCATCGATGATGTCATCACTGATGTCATCAGTGATGTCATCAGTTATGTCATCGATGATGTCATCGGTGATGTCATCGATGATGTCATCAGTGATGTCATCGATGATGTCATCGGTGATGTCATCGATGATGTCATCAGTGATGTCATCGATGATGTCATCAGTGATGTCATCGATGATGTCATCAGTGATGTCATCGATGATGTCATCAGTGATGTCATCGATGATGTCATCAGTGATGTCATCGATGATGTCATCAGTGATGTCATCGATGATGTCATCGATGATGTCATCGATGATGTCTCAGTGATGTCATCGGTGATGTCATCGATGATGTCATCGTGATGTCATCGGTGATGTCATCGATGATGTCTCAGTGATGTCATCATGATGTCATCGATGATGTCATCAGTGATGTCATCGATGATGTCATCGATGATGTCATCAATGATGTCATCGATGATGTCATCAGTGATGTCATCGATGATGTCATCGATGATGTCATCAGTGATGTCATCGATGATGTTCATCGATGATGTCATCAGTGATGTCATCGATGATGTCATCGTGATGTCATCGATGATGTCATCGGTGATGTCATCGTGATGTCATCGATGATGTCATCAGTGATGTCATCGATGATGTCATCAGTGATGTCATCGATGATGTCATCAGTGATGTCATCCTGATGTCATCATGATGTCATCGTGATGTCATCAGTGATGTCATCGATGATGTCATCAGTGATGTCATCGATGATGTCATCGATGATGTCATCGATGATGTCATCGATGATGTCATCAGTGATGTCATCGATGATGTCATCATGATGTCATCGATGATGTCATCAGTGATGTCATCGATGATGTCATCAGTGATGTCATCGTGATGTCATCAGTGATGTCATCAGTGATGTCATCGATGATGTCATCGATGATGTCATCAGTGATGTCATCGATGATGTCATCAGTGATGTCATCGATGATGTCATCAGTGATGTCAACGGTGACGTTGTCGATAAAGTTATAATTGTTGTCAATTATTGTTATCAGTGATCTCGGAAATGATGTCAACCAATATACTATTAATGATGTCATAATAGTGCTTTTAAAAGCACTATATTGTAATCCGTCTTCTTCTTCTTCCATCCATTGTTATGCGATTAATACAGCCCGAACCGCTTTGCGCACAGACTCCGTCAGTACTTAAACTGGTCAGTACTTAAGCTGGTCTTCAAAGGATGGCACCTAAGTCTCTTTTAAAGGGACAATACTTAAGCTGCTCTTAAAGGGACAGTATATAGGTACTTTAAAACTTTGGCACCTAAGTCGCTCCTTAGGGACTGTACCAAAGTTGCTCTGAAAGGGATTGTACCAAAGTTACTCATTGATGATCATCAGTGATGTCAACAATGAAATTGTCCATAAAGTTATTATTGTTGTCAATGATTGTCATCAGTGATGTAATTGATGTCATCGATGATGTCATCAGAGGTTAACGATTATGTAATCGGTGATGTCATCGATGATGTCATCAGTGATGTCATCAGTGATGTCATCAGTTATGTCATCGATGATGTCATCGGTGATGTCATCGATGATGTCATCGGTGATGTCATCGATGATGTCATCGATGATGTCATCGATGATGTCATCGGTGATGTCATCGGTGATGTCATCAGTTATGTCATCGATGATGTCATCGTGATGTCATCGATGATGTCATCATGATGTCATCGATGATGTCATCAGTGATGTCATCGTGATGTCATCGTGATGTCATCGATGATGTCATCAGTGATGTCATCGATGATGTCATCAGTGATGTCATCGATGATGTCATCAGTGATGTCATCGATGATGTCATCAGTGATGTCATCGATGATGTCATCAGTGATGTCATCGATGATGTCATCAGTGATGTCATCGATGATGTCATCAGTGATGTCATCAATGATGTCATCGATGATGTCATCAGTGATGTCATCGATGATGTCATCGATGATGTCATCAATGATGTCATCGATGATATCATCATGATGTCATCGATGATGTCATCGATGATGTCATCAGTGATGTCATCGATGATGTCATCAGTGATGTCATCGATGATGTCATCAGTGATGTCATCGATGATGTCATCAGTGATGTCATCGATGATGTCATCAGTGATGTCATCGATGATGTCATCAGTGATGTCATCGATGATGTCATCAGTGATGTCAACGGTGACGTTGTCGATAAAGTTATAATTGTTGTCAATTATTGTTATCAGTGATCTCGGAAATGATGTCAACCAATATACTATTAATGATGTCATAATAGTGCTTTTAAAAGCACTATATTGTAATCCGTCTTCTTCTTCTTCCATCCATTGTTATGCGATTAATACAGCCCGAACCGCTTTGCGCACAGACTCCGTCAGTACTTAAACTGGTCATACTTAAGCTGGTCTTCAAAGGATGGCACCTAAGTCTCTTTTAAAGGGACAATACTTAAGCTGCTCTTAAAGGACAGTATATAGGTACTTTAAAACTTTGGCACCTAAGTCGCTCCTTAAGGGACTGTACCAAAGTTGCTCTGAAAGGGATTGTACCAAAGTTACTCATTGATGATCATCAGTGATGTCAACAATGAAATTGTCCATAAAGTTATTATTGTTGTCAATGATTGTCATCAGTGATGTAATTGATGTCATCGATGATGTCATCAGTGAGGTTAACGATTATGTAATCGGTGATGTCATCGATGATGTCATCAGTGATGTCATCAGTGATGTCATCAGTTATGTCATCGATGATGTCATCGGTGATGTCATCGATGATGTCATCGGTGATGTCATCGATGATGTCATCGGTGATGTCATCGATGATGTCATCAGTGATGTCATCGATGATGTCATCAGTGATGTCATCGATTATGTCATCAGTGATGTCATCGATGATGTCATCAGTGATGTCATCGATGATGTCATCAGTGATGTCATCGATGATGTCATCAGTGATGTCATCGATGATGTCATCAGTGATGTCGTCGATGATGTCATCGATGATGTCATCGATGATGTCATCGTGATGTCATCGGTGATGTCATCGATGATGTCATCAGTGATGTCATCGGTGATGTCATCAGTGATGTCATCAATGATGTCATCGATGATGTCATCAGTGATGTCATCGATGATGTCATCGATGATGTCATCAATGATGTCATCGCTGATGTCATCAGTGATGTCATCAATGATGTCATCGATGATGTCATCAGTGATGTCATCGATGATGTCATCGATGATGTCATCAGTGATGTCATCGATGATGTCCATCGTGATGTCATCGATGATGTCATCGGTGATGTCATCAATGATGTCATCGATGATGTCATCATGATGTCATCGATGATGTCATCAGTGATGTCATCGATGATGTCATCAGTGATGTCATCATGATGTCATCAGTGATGTCATCGATGATGTCATCAGTGATGTCATCGATGATGTCATCAGTGATGTCATCGATGATGTCATCGGTGATGTCATCGATGATGTCATCGATGATGTCATCAGTGATGTCATCGGTGATGTCATCGATGATGTCATCGATGATGTCATGGGTGATGTCATCAGTGATGTCATCGATGATGTCATCGATGATGTCATCGATGATGTCATCAGTGATGTCATCGATGATGTCATCAGTGATGTCATCGATGATGTCATCAGTGATGTCATCAGTGATGTCATCGATGATGTCATCAGTGATGTCATCGATGATGTCATCAGTGATGTCATCGATGATGTCATCAGTGATGTCATCGGTGATGTCATCGATGATGTCATCAGTGATGTCATCGGTGATGTCATCAGTGATGTCATCAATGATGTCATCGATGATGTCATCAGTGATGTCATCGATGATGTCATCGATGATGTCATCAATGATGTCATCGATGATGTCATCAGTGATGTCATCGATGATGTCATCAGTGATGTCATCGATGATGTCATCGATGATGTCATCAGTGATGTCATCGATGATGTCATCGGTGATGTCATCGATGATGTCATCGGTGATGTCATCGATGATGTCATCGATGATGTCATCAGTGATGTCATCGATGATGTCATCAGTGATGTCATCAGTGATGTCATCGATGATGTCATCGATGATGTCATCAGTGATGTCATTGATGATGTCATCAGTGATGTCATCGATGATGTCATCAGTGATGTCAACGGTGACGTTGTCGATAAAGTTATAATTGTTGTCAATTATTGTTATCAGTGATCTCGGAAATGATGTCAACCAATATACTATTAATGATGTCATAATAGTGCTTTTAAAAGCACTATATTGTAATCCGTCTTCTTCTTCTTCCATCCATTGTTATGCGATTAATACAGCCCGAACCGCTTTGCGCACAGACTCCGTCAGTACTTAAACTGGTCAGTACTTAAGCTGGTCTTCAAAGGATGGCACCTAAGTCTCTTTTAAAGGGACAATACTTAAGCTGCTCTTAAAGGGACAGTATATAGGTACTTTAAAACTTTGGCACCTAAGTCGCTCCTTAAGGGACTGTACCAAAGTTGCTCTGAAAGGGATTGTACCAAAGTTACTCATTGATGATCATCAGTGATGTCAACAATGAAATTGTCCATAAAGTTATTATTGTTGTCAATGATTGTCATCAGTGATGTAATTGATGTCATCGATGATGTCATCAGTGAGGTTAACGATTATGTAATCGGTGATGTTATCGATGATGTCATCAGTGATGTCATCAGTTATGTCATCGATGATGTCATCGGTGATGTCATCGATGATGTCATCGGTGATGTCATCGATGATGTCATCGGTGATGTCATCGATGATGTCATCAGTGATGTCATCGATGATGTCATCAGTGATGTCATCGATTATGTCATCAGTGATGTCATCGATGATGTCATCAGTGATGTCATCGATGATGTCATCAGTGATGTCATCGATGATGTCATCAGTGATGTCATCGATGATGTCATCAGTGATGTCGTCGATGATGTCATCGATGATGTCATCGATGATGTCATCAGTGATGTCATCGGTGATGTCATCGATGATGTCATCAGTGATGTCATCGGTGATGTCATCAGTGATGTCATCAATGATGTCATCGATGATGTCATCAGTGATGTCATCGATGATGTCATCGATGATGTCATCAATGATGTCATCGATGATGTCATCAGTGATGTCATCAATGATGTCATCGATGATGTCATCAGTGATGTCATCGATGATGTCATCGATGATGTCATCAGTGATGTCATCGATGATGTCATCGGTGATGTCATCGATGATGTCATCGGTGATGTCATCGATGATGTCATCGATGATGTCATCAGTGATGTCATCGATGATGTCATCAGTGATGTCATCGATGATGTCATCAGTGTTGTCATCAGTGATGTCATCAGTGATGTCATCGATGATGTCATCAGTGATGTCATCGATGATGTCATCAGTGATGTCATCGATGATGTCATCGATGATGTCATCGATGATGTCATCAGTGATGTCATCGGTGATGTCATCGATGATGTCATCGATGATGTCATGGGTGATGTCATCAGTTATGTCATCGATGATGTCATCGATGATGTCATCGATGATGTCATCAGTGATGTCATCGATGATGTCATCAGTGATGTCATCGATGATGTCATCAGTGATGTCATCAGTGATGTCATCGATGATGTCATCAGTGATGTCATCGCTGATGTCATCAGTGATGTCATCGATGATGTCATCAATGATGTCATCAGTGATGTCATCAATGATGTCATCGATGATGTCATCAGTGATGTCATCGATGATGTCATCGATGATGTGATCAATGATTTCATCGATGATGTCATCAGTGATGTCATCATGATGTCATTGATGATGTCATCAGTGATGTCATCGATGATGTCATCGATGATGTCATCAGTGATGTCATCGATGATGTCATCAGTGATGTCATCGATGATGTCATCAGTGATGTCAACGGTGACGTTGTCGATAAAGTTATATTTGTTGTCAATTATTGTTATCAGTGATCTCGGAAATGATGTCAACCAATATACTATTAATGATGTCATAATAGTGCTTTTAAAAGCACTATATTGTAATCCGTCTTCTTCTTCTTCCATCCATTGTTATGCGATTAATACAGCCCGAACCGCTTTGCGCACAGACTCCGTCAGTACTTAAACTGGTCAGTACTTAAGCTGGTCTTCAAAGGATGGCACCTAAGTCTCTTTTAAAGGGACAATACTTAGCTGCTCTTAAAGGGACAGTATATAGGTACTTTAAAACTTTGGCACCTAAGTCGCTCCTTAAGGGACTGTACCAAAGTTGCTCTGAAAGGGATTGTACCAAAGTTACTCATTGATGATCATCAGTGATGTCAACAATGAAATTGTCCATAAAGTTATTATTGTTGTCAATGATTGTCATCAGTGATGTAATTGATGTCATCGATGATGTCATCAGTGAGGTTAACGATTATGTAATCGGTGATGTTATCGATGATGTCATCAGTGATGTCATCATTTATGTCATCGATGATGTCATCGGTGATGTCATCGATGATGTCATCGGTGATGTCATCGATGATGTCATCGGTGATGTCATCGATGATGTCATCGGTGATGTCATCGATGATGTCATCAGTGATGTCATCGATGATGTCATCAGTGATGTCATCGATTATGTCATCAGTGATGTCATCGATGATGTCATCAGTGATGTCATCGATGATGTCATCAGTGATGTCATTGATGATGTCATCAGTGATGTCATCGATGATGTCATCGATGATGTCATCGATGATGTCATCAGTGATGTCATCGATGATGTCATCGATGATGTCATCGTGATGTCATCGATGATGTCATCAGTGATGTCATCAATGATGTCATCGATGATGTCATCATGATGTCATCGTGATGTCATCGATTGATGTCATCATGATGTCATCGATGATGTCATCAGTGATGTCATCAATGATGTCATCGATGATGTCATCAGTGATGTCATCGATGATGTCATCGATGATGTCATCAGTGATGTCATCGATGATGTCATCGTTGATGTCATCGATGATGTCATCGTATGATGTCATCGATGATGTCATCGATGATGTCATCAGTGATGTCATCGATGATGTCATCAGTGATGTCATCGATGATGTCATCAGTGATGTCATCGTGATGTCATCAGTGATGTCATCGATGATGTCATCATGATGTCATCGATGATGTCATCAGTGATGTCATCGATGATGTCATCAGTGATGTCATCGATGATGTCATCGATGATGTCATCGTGATGTCATCAGTGATGTCATCGATGATGTCATCGATGATGTCATCGATGATGTCATCAGTGATGTCATCGATGATGTGCTCATGATGTCAGTGATGTCATCAGTGATGTCATCGATGATGTCATCAGTGATGTCATCGATGATGTCATCAGTGATGTCATCGATGATGTCATCATGATGTCATCAGTGATGTCATCATGATGTCATCGATGATGTCATCAGTGATGTCATCGATGATGTCATCGATGATGTCATCATGATGTCATCGATGATGTCATCAGTGATGTCCATGATGTCATCGATGATGTCATCAGTGATGTCATCGATGATGTCATCGATGATGTCATCAGTGATGTCATCGATGATGTCATCAGTGATGTCATCGATGATGTCATCAGTGATGTCAACGGTGACGTTGTCGATAAAGTTATAATTGTTGTCAATTATTGTTATCAGTGATCTCGGAAATGATGTCAACCAATATACTATTAATGATGTCATAATAGTGCTTTTAAAAGCACTATATTGTAATCCGTCTTCTTCTTCTTCCCTCCATTGTTATGCGATTAATACAGCCCGAACCGCTTTGCGCACAGACTCCGTCAGTACTTAAACTGGTCAGTACTTAAGCTGGTCTTCAAAGGATGGCACCTAAGTCTCTTTTAAAGGGACAATACTTAAGCTGCTCTTAAAGGGACAGTATATAGGTACTTTAAAAACTTTGGCACCTAAGTCGCTCCTTAAGGACTGTACCAAAGTTGCTCTGAAAGGGATTGTACCAAAGTTACTCATTGATGATCATCAGTGATGTCAACAATGAAATTGTCCATAAAGTTATTATTGTTGTCAATGATTGTCATCAGTGATGTAATTGATGTCATCGATGATGTCATCAGTGAGGTTAACGATTATGTATCGGTGATGTCATCGATGATGTCATCAGTGATGTCATCAGTGATGTCATCAGTTATGTCATCGATGATGTCATCGGTGATGTCATCGATGATGTCATCAGTGATGTCATCGATGATGTCATCGTGATGTCATCGATGATGTCATCGTGATGTCATCGGTGATGTCATCGATGATGTCATCGATGATGTCATCGATGATGTCATCAGTGATGTCATCGATGATGTCATCGGATGTCATCGATGATGTCATCGATGATGTCATCGATGATGTCCAGTGATGTCATCGATGATGTCATCAGTGATGTCATCGATGATGTCATCAGTGATGTCATCGATGATGTCATCAGTGATGTCATCGATGATGTCATCAGTGATGTCATCGATGATGTCATCAGTGATGTCATCGATGATGTCATCGATGATGTCATCAGTGATGTCATCGATGATGTCATCAGTGAATGATGTCATCATCAATGATGTCATCGATGATGTCATCAGTGATGTCATCAATGATGTCATCGATGATGTCATCAGTGATGTCATCGATGATGTCATCGATGATGTCATCAGTGATGTCATCGATGATGTCATCAGTGATGTCATCGATGATGTCATCAGTGATGTCATCGATGATGTCATCAGTGATGTCAACGGTGACGTTGTCGATAAAGTTATAATTGTTGTCAATTATTGTTATCAGTGATCTCGGAAATGATGTCAAACAATATACTATTAATGATGTCATAATAGTGCTTTTAAAAGCACTATATTGTAATCCGTCTTCTTCTTCTTCCATTCATTGTTATGCGATTAATACAGCCCGAACCGCTTTGCGCACAGACTCCGTCAGTACTTAAACTGGTCAGTACTTAAGCTGGTCTTCAAAGGATGGCACCTAAGTCTCTTTTAAAGGGACAATACTTAAGCTGCTCTTAAAGGGACAGTATATAGGTACTTTAAAACTTTGGCACCTAAGTCGCTCCTTAAGGGACTGTACCAAAGTTGCTCTGAAAGGGATTGTACCAAAGTTACTCATTGATGATCATCAGTGATGTCAACAATGAAATTGTCCATAAAGTTATTATTGTTGTCAATGATTGTCATCAGTGATGACATCGATGATGTCATCAGTGATGTCATCGATGATGTCATCAGTGATGTCATCGATGATGTCATCAGTGATGTCATCGATGATGTCATCAGTGATGTCATCGATGATGTCATCGTGATGTCATCGATGATGTCATCGATGATGTCATCAGTGATGTCATCGATGATGTCATCGATGATGTCATCGTTGATGTCATCGATGATGTCATCGTTGATGTCATCGATGATGTCATCAGTGATGTCATCGATGATGTCATCGCTGATGTCATCGATGATGTCATCAGTGATGTCATCGATGATGTCATCGATGATGACATCATCAATGACATCATCGATGATGTCATCAGTGATGTCATCGATGATGTCATCAGTGATGTCATCGATGATGTCATCGTGATGTCATCAGTGATGTCATCGATGATGTCATCAGTGATGTCATCGATGATGTCATCAGTGATGTCAACGGTGACGTTGTCGATAAAGTTATAATTGTTGTCAATTATTGTTATCAGTGATCTCGGAAATGATGTCAACCAATATACTATTAATGATGTCATAATAGTGCTTTTAAAAGCACTATATTGTAATCCGTCTTCTTCTTCTTCCATCCATTGTTATGCGATTAATACAGCCCGAACCGCTTTGCGCACAGACTCCGTCAGTACTTAAACTGGTCAGTACTTAAGCTGGTCTTCAAGGATGGCACCTAAGTCTCTTTTAAAGGGACAATACTTAAGCTGCTCTTAAAGGGACAGTATATAGGTACTTTAAAACTTTGGCACCTAAGTCGCTCCTTAAGGGACTGTACCAAAGTTGCTCTGAAGGGATTGTACCAAAGTTACTCATTGATGATCATCAGTGATGTCAACAATGAAATTGTCCATAAAGTTATTATTGTTGTCAATGATTGTCATCAGTGATGTAATTGATGTCATCGATGATGTCATCAGTGAGGTTAACGATTATGTAATCGGTGATGTCATCGATGATGTCATCAGTGATGTCATCAGTGATGTCATCGATGATGTCATCGATGATGTCATCGATGATGTCATCGATGATGTCATCGGTGATGTCATCGATGATGTCATCGATGATGTCATCAGTGATGTCATCGATGATGTCATCATGATGTCATCGATGATGTCATCAGTGATGTCATCGATGATGTCATCAGTGATGTCATCGATGATGTCATCAGTGATGTCATCGATGATGTCATCAGTGATGTCATCGATGATGTCATCAGTGATGTCATCGATGATGTCATCGATGATGTCATCGATGATGTCATCAGTGATGTCATCGGTGATGTCATCGATGATGTCATCAGTGATGTCATCGGTGATGTCATCAGTGATGTCATCAATGATGTCATCGATGATGTCATCAGTGATGTCATCGATGATGTCATCGATGATGTCATCAATGATGTCATCGATGATGTCATCAGTGATGTCATCAATGATGTCATCGATGATGTCATCAGTGATGTCATCGATGATGTCATCGATGATGTCATCAGTGATGTCATCGATGATGTCATCAGTGATGTCATCGATGTGTCATCGGTGATGTCATCGATGATGTCATCGATGATGTCATCAGTGATGTCATCGATGATGTCATCAGTGATGTCATCGATGATGTCATCAGTGATGTCATCAGTGTGTCATCATGATGTCATCGATGATGTCATCAGTGATGTCACGATGATGTCATCAGTGATGTCATCGATGATGTCCATCGGTGATGTCATCGATGATGTCATCGATGATGTCATCAGTGATGTCATCGGTGATGTCATCGATGATGTCATCGATGATGTCATCGGTGATGTCATCATGATGTCATCGATGATGTCATCGATGATGTCATCGATGATGTCATCAGTGATGTCATCGATGATGTCATCAGTGATGTCATCGATGATGTCATCAGTGATGTCATCGTGATGTCATCGATGATGTCATCAGTGATGTCATCGATGATGTCATCAGTGATGTCATCGATGATGTCATCAATGATGTCATCGTGATGTCATCAATGATGTCATCGATGATGTCATCGTGATGTCATCGTGATGTCATCGATGATGTCATCAATGATGTCATCGATGATGTCATCAGTGATGTCATCAATGATGTCATTGATGATGTCATCAGTGATGTCATCGATGATGTCATCGATGATGTCATCAGTGATGTCATCGATGATGTCATCAGTGATGTCATCGATGATGTCATCAGTGATGTCAACGGTGACGTTGTCGATAAAGTTATAATTGTTGTCAATTATTGTTATCAGTGATCTCGGAAATGATGTCAACCAATATACTATTAATGATGTCATAATAGTGCTTTTAAAAGCACTATATTGTAATCCGTCTTCTTCTTCTTCCATCCATTGTTATGCGATTAATACAGCCCGAACCGCTTTGCGCACAGACTCCGTCAGTACTTAAACTGGTCAGTACTTAAGCTGGTCTTCAAAGGATGGCACCTAAGTCTCTTTTAAGGGACAATACTTAAGCTGCTCTTAAAGGGACAGTATATAGGTACTTTAAAACTTTGGCACCTAAGTCGCTCCTTAAGGGACTGTACCAAAGTTGCTCTGAAAGGGATTGTACCAAAGTTACTCATTGATGATCATCAGTGATGTCAACAATGAAATTGTCCATAAAGTTATTATTGTTGTCAATGATTGTCATCAGTGATGTAATTGATGTCATCGATGATGTCATCAGTGAGGTTAACGATTATGTAATCGGTGATGTCATCGATGATGTCATCAGTGATGTCATCAGTGATGTCATCAGTTATGTCATCGATGATGTCATCGGTGATGTCATCGATGATGTCATCAGTGATGTCATCGATGATGTCATCGATGATGTCATCCATGATGTCATCGATGATGTCATCGGTGATGTCATCGATGATGTCATCGTGATGTCATGGGTGATGTCATCAGTGATGTCATCGATGATGTCATCGTGATGTCATCGTGATGTCATCGATGATGTCATCAGTGATGTCATCGATGATGTCATCAGTGATGTCATCGATGATGTCATCATGATGTCATCGATGATGTCATCAGTGATGTCATCGATGATGTCATCAGTGATGTCATCGATGATGTCATCAGTGATGTCATCATGATGTCATCGATGATGTCATCAGTGATGTCATCGATGATGTCATCGATGATGTCATCATGATGTCATCGATGATGTCATCAGTGATGTCATCAATGATGTCATCGATGATGTCATCAGTGATGTCATCGATGATGTCATCGATGATGTCATCAGTGATGTCATCGATGATGTCATCAGTGATGTCATCGTGATGTGTCATCAGTGATGTCAACGTGACGTTGTCGATAAAGTTATAATTGTTGTCATTTATTGTTATCAGTGATCTCGGAAATGATGTCAACCAATATACTATTAATGATGTCATAATAGTGCTTTTAAAGCACTATATTGTAATCCGTCTTCTTCTTCTTCCATCCATTGTTATGCGATTAATACAGCCCGAACCGCTTTGCGCACAGACTCCGTCAGTGACTTAAACTGGTCAGTACTAAGCTGGTCTTCAAAGGATGGCACCTAAGTCTCTTTTAAAGGGACAATACTTAAGCTGCTCTTAAGGGACAGTATATAGGTACTGTTAAAACTTTGCACCTAAGTCGCTCCTTAAGGGACTGTACCAAAGTTGCTCTGAAAGGGATTGTACCAAAGTTACTCATTGATGATCATCAGTGATGTCAACAATGAAATTGTCCATAAAGTTTTATTGTTGTCAATGATTGTCATCGTGATGTCATCGATGATGTCATCAGTGATGTCATCGATGATGTCATCAGTGATGTCATCGATGATGTCATCAGTGATGTCATCGATGATGTCATCAGTGATGTCATCGATGATGTCATCAGTGATGTCATCAATGATGTCATCGATGATGTCATCGATGATGTCATCGATGATGTCATCAGTGATGTCATCGATGATGTCATCGAGTGATGTCATCGTTGATGTCATCGATGATGTCATCGTTGATGTCATCGATGATGTCATCAGTGATGTCATCGATGATGTCATCGATGATGTCATCGATGATGTCATCGATGATGTCATCGATGATGTCATCGATGATGTCATCAGTGATGTCATCGATGATGTCATCAGTGATGTCATCGATGATGTCATCAGTGATGTCATCGATGATGTCATCGATGATGTCATCAGTGATGTCATCGATGATGTCATCAGTGATGTCATCGATGATGTCATCAGTGATGTCAACGTGACGTTGTCGATAAAGTTTAATTGTTGTCAATTATTGTTATCAGTGATCTCGGAAATGATGTCAACCATATACTATTAATGATGTCATAATAGTGCTTTTAAAAGCACTATATTGTAATCCGTCTTCTTCTTCTTCCATCCATTGTTATGCGATTAATACAGCCCGAACCGCTTTGCGCACAGACTCCGTCAGTACTTAAACTGGAGTACTTAAGCTGGTCTTCAAAGGATGGCACCTAAGTCTCTTTTAAAGGGACAATACTTAAGCTGCTCTTAAGGGACAGTATATAGGTACTTTAAAACTTTGGCACCTAAGTCGCTCCTTAAGGGACTGTACCAAAGTTGCTCTGAAAGGGATTGTACCAAGTTACTCATTGATGATCATCATGATGTCAACATGAATTGTCCATAAAGTTATTATTGTTGTCAATGATTGTCATCAGTGATGTAATTGATGTCATCGATGATGTCATCAGTGAGGTTAACGATTATGTAATCGGTGATGTCATCGATGATGTCATCAGTGATGTCATCAGTGATGTCATCAGTGATGTCATCGATGATGTCATCGGTGATGTCATCGATGATGTCATCGGTGATGTCATCGATGATGTCATCGGTGATGTCATCGATGATGTCATCAGTGATGTCATCGATGATGTCATCATGATGTCATCGATGATGTCATCAGTGATGTCATCGATGATGTCATCAGTGATGATGTCATCGATGATGTCATCAGTGATGTCATCGATGATGTCATCAGTGATGTCATCGATGATGTCATCGATGATGTCATCGATGATGTCATCGTGATGTCATCAGTGATGTCATCGGTGATGTCATCGATGATGTCATCAGTGATGTCATCGATGATGTCATCGTGATGTCATCAGTGGTGATGTCATCAATGATGTCATCGATGATGTCATCAGTGATGTCATCGATGATGTCATCGATGATGTCATCGATGATGTCATCGATGATGTCATCAGTGATGTCATCGTGATGTCATCGATGATGTCATCAGTGATGTCATCGATGATGTCATCATGATGTCATCGTGATGTCATCGATGATGTCATCAGTGATGTCATCGATGATGTCATCAGTGATGTCATCGATGATGTCATCGATGATGTCATCATGATGTCATCGATGATGTCATCAGTGATGTCATCGTGATGTCATCAGTGATGTCATCAGTGTGTCTCATGATGTCATCGATATTCACAGTGATGTCATCCGATGATGTCATCAGTGATGTCATCGATGATGTCATCGATGATGTCATCGTGATGTCATCGGTGATGTCATAGTGATTCATCGATGTATGTCATCGATGATGTCATCGATGATGTCATCAGTGATGTCATCGATGATGTCATCAGTGATGTATCGATGATGTCATCATGATGTCATCAGTGATGTCATCGATGATGTCATCAGTGATGTCATCGATGATGTCATCAGTGATGTCATCGATGATGTCATCAAATGATGTCATCAGTGATTTGTCATCATGATGTCATCGATGATGTCATCAGTGATGTCTCGATGATGTCATCGATGATGTCATCAGTGATGTCATCGATGATGTCATCAGTGATGTCATCATGATGTCATCGATGATGTCATCATGATGTCATCGATGATGTCATCGATGATGTCATCAGTGATGTCATCGATGATGTCATCAGTGATGTCATCGATGATGTCATCAGTGATGTCATCAGTGATGTCATCGATGATGTCATCGATGATGTCATCGGTGATGTCATCAGTGATGTCATCGATGATGTCATCGATGATGTCATCGATGATGTCATCGATGATGTCATCAGTGATGTCATCGATGATGTCATCAGTGATGTCATCGATGATGTCATCGTGATGTCATCGATGATGTCATCAGTGATTCATCGATGATGTCATCGGTGATGTCATCGATGATGTCATCGATGATGTCATCGGTGATGTCATCAGTGATGTCATCGATGATGTCATCGATGATGTCATCATGATGTCATCGATGATGTCATCAGTGATGTCATCGATGATGTCATCAGTGATGTCATCGATGATGTCATCAGTGATGTCATCGATGATGTCATCAGTGATGTCATCGATGATGTCATCAGTGATGTCATCGATGATGTCATCGTGATGTCATCAATGATGTCATCGATGATGTCATCGTGATGTCATCAGATGATGTCATCGATGATGTCATCAGTGATGTCATCGATGATGTCATCATGATGTCATCAGTGATGTCATCGATGATGTCATCAGTGATGTCATCGATGATGTCATCATGTTTCATCAGTGATGTCATCGATGATGTCATCGATGATGTCATCAGTGATGTCATCGATGATGTCATCAGTGATGTCAACGGTGACGTTGTCGATAAAGTTATAATTGTTGTCAATTATTGTTATCAGTGATCTCGGAAATGATGTCAACCAATATACTATTAATGATGTCATAATAGTGCTTTAAAAGCACTATATTGTAATCCGTCTTCTTCTTCTTCCATCCATTGTTATGCGATTAATACAGCCCGAACCGCTTTGCGCACAGACTCCGTCAGTACTTAAACTGGTCAGTACTTAAGCTGGTCTTCAAAGGATGGCACCTAAGTCTCTTTTAAAGGGACAATACTTAAGCTGCTCTTAAAGGGACAGTATATAGGTACTTTAAAACTTTGGCCCTAAGTCGCTCCTTAAGGACTGTACCAAAGTTGCTCTGAAAGGGATTGTACCAAAGTTACTCATTGATGATCATCAGTGATGTCAACAATGAAATTGTCCATAAGTTATTATTGTTGTCAATGATTGTCATCAGTGATGTCATCGATGATGTCATCAGTGATGTCATCGATGATGTCATCAGTGATGTCATCGATGATGTCATCAGTGATGTCATCGATGATGTCATCATTGATGTCATCGATGATGTCATCGTGATGTCATCAATGATGTCATCGATGATGTCATCGATGATGTCATCGATGATGTCATCGTGATGTCATCAGTGATGTCATCGATGATGTCATCGTTGATGTCATCGATGATGTCATCGTGATGTCATCGATGATGTCATCAGTGATGTCATCAGTGATGTCATCGATGATGTCATCGATGATGTCATCGGTGATGTCATCGTGATGTCATCGATGATGTCATCAGTGATGTCATCGATGATGTCATCAGTGATGTCATGTCATCGATGATGTCATCAGTGATGTCATCGATGATGTCATCGATGATGTCATCATTGATGTCATCGATGATGTCATCAGTGATGTCATCGATGATGTCATCAGTGATGTCAACGGTGACGTTGTCGATAAAGTTATAATTGTTGTCAATTATTGTTATCAGTGATCTCGGAAATGATGTCAACCAATATACTATTAATGATGTCATAATAGTGCTTTTAAAAGCACTATATTGTAATCCGTCTTCTTCTTCTTCCATCCATTGTTATGCGATTAATACAGCCCGAACCGCTTTGCGCACAGACTCCCGTCAGTACTTAAACTGGTCAGTACTTAAGCTGGTCTTCAAAGGATGGCCCTAAGTCTCTTTTAAAGGGACAATACTTAAGCTGCTCTTAAAGGGACAGTATATAGGTACTTTAAAACTTTGGCACCTAAGTCGCTCCTTAAGGGACTGTACCAAAGTTGCTCTGAAAGGGATTGTACCAAAGTTACTCATTGATGATCATCAGTGATGTCAACTTGAAATTGTCCATAAAGTTATTATTGTTGTCAATGATTGTCATCAGTGATGTAATTGATGTCATCGATGATGTCATCAGTGAGGTTAACGATTATGTATCGGTGATGTTATCGATGATGTCATCAGTGATGTCATCATGATGTCATCATTATGTCATCGATGATGTCATCGGTGATGTCATCGATGATGTCATCGGTGATGTCATCGATGATGTCATCGGTGATGTCATCGATATGTCATCAGTGATTGTCATCGATGATGTCATCAGTGACTGTCTATCGATGGATTGTCATCAGTGATTCATCCGATTATGTTCTCAGTGATGTCTCGATGATGT